>NC_057715.1:2107805-2132122 GCF_004010195.1 Chiloscyllium plagiosum | reverse complement strand
AGGCAGACACAACTTAGTGTGGTTAAATGTGTGACTGTCGTCCTACTGCTACCTACCTTGGCAAGGAAGAAATGAGAGAGGAAATTCAAAGATACTTTCAGCAGCTAACATCTTCTCTAGACTTTCTCTATTCACAGGTAAAGCATGCCTGTGGATCACTGCCCACCCTTCCACAACCTGATTCAATCAGCTCCTTCGTCATGAGCATGCAAAGTGAAGAAGCTAACAACAATGAAGAGGAGGACAGCACGCTTTTTGTCAGTGGCCTTCCTATGGACATTGAACCACGTGAACTTTACCTTGTCTTTCGATCATTTAAATGATATGAAGGTTCGCTGATCAAGCTAACATTACCACAGCCAGGCTTTGTTACATTTGAAGAGCAGAGTGGGAGCAGAAGCAGCAAAGAATGTTCTCCATCTGAAGCATCTCTGGAAAGATGGAAGACTCGTCAGTTTTGTTACTTCCTTTATCCAAGAATTCAGATTTCTCCGTGGAGTGGTGTGCAAGGACAGACTGAATTTTGTTTTCAGGTTGTATTTTACTGAAGGAGGTTTTGGATAACTGGCTTGTTTCCACTCAATTTGGAGGGAGTGGAGTGGTCACTAAGGATTGTGGATTTAAGAACTTTACTGGTGAATTATTTTTCCACGTGGGAAGATCTTAACTACTGCATGGACTAGTAATTTCTGGCGTTATAATAATTGTATGTTGTGTCAATAACTTGCTTAAACTGGCAGGAAGATTCTTATGAAGAAGGTAGTACAGGTACAAGATCCTTTATCCGAACATCCAAAAACCAAAAAGCTCTGAAAACCGAAGATTTTTTTTGTGAAGTTTTTTTTTCTCTTGTTAACAAGGTTGTTTGGTGAGCAAACAGTTAACCCAAGTTGACACCCATTCGATGTGTGTCACTCAGATGCGACACGGGCAGGGGGCATGGCCAAGCACATTCTTAGTTAGAAATCTGCTTCTCTGGTAAGAATTTTTAAAATTTCACCATTAAACAAACAGTCACATTCTGAAAACCAAAAAATTCCGAATTCTGAAAAACAACTGATCCCGAGCATTTTGGATAAAGGATCTTGTACCTGTAGCCCCATCTAGGTGGTTATCATGGAATGATAAGCGTGGAATGTAATGTTAAAAGATTAAATTGGAATATCTCTCTCGACATTAATATTAAAGGGTTAAACTGCACTAACTGAACATCCTGTAAGTGGTTGGGGTCGACTCATGCAGGAATGCGGATGACTCCCACTCCATTTAGACAGTCATTTGTTACTACTCCCCTATTATTAAACTATCATTCAGTGCTTTCCATTCAGAAGTGCTTTTACGGCCATCCCCAGAAGCTAGGACATATCACACCTATATTATCTTGGGGAACCACTGAGTCAGGAAATGGTCTACATAATGAGTCCCCAGGATTAGGGCATTTACATTTACATTTACATTCTCTGAGGATGACCTCATCCTATCATTGTACTTGGAGTAACAGAGATGGAAATGTGTTGCTGGAAAAGCGCAGCAGGTCAGGCAGCATCGAGGGAACAGGAGAATCGACGTTTCGGGCATTAGCCCTTCTTCAGGAAATGCCCGAAACGTCGATTCTCCTGTTCCCTAGATGCTGCCTGACCTGCTGCGCTTTTCCAGCAACACATTTCCATCTCTGATCTCCAGCATCTGCAGACCTCACTTTCTCCTACTTGGAGTAACATGTGACTGTGAGGGAACGGCCACAGTATCTGTGAGCATTACCAACTGACCTGAATAAAGGGAATGTTTCTTCTTTGTTCGGGGCCTCTGACTTGACTTTGCATGTCTGCGAAGAGGGTCAAAGGGGTCACCTAGCTTGTACAAGCTTTAATAAACTTTAACTGTTTGCAGAAGTTAGTGTGTGCAAATTGCATCTCATGTGTGAAACCTCAGGAAAAGGACCTAACAGAACCAGTGAAAAGGATAGTTTAAAGAGGTTGGGCCTGTTCTCCTTCGAGAGAAGGTGACTGAGGGGAGACTTGACAGGAAGTTTTCAAAATCATGACCAAGCTGGAAAGAGTACATAAGGTGCCCTCTCATAAAAAAAGAATGATAGGGTGTTGATTTAAAGTGATATGCAAAAGAAGCAAGGATTATATGAGAAAAACATTTTTACACCAAATAGTTACAGTATCGAATGCACTGCCGAGAAATGTCATGGAAGCATTCAAGAAGCATTGGATGATTATTTGAAACAAGAAAGGGTGCAAGTTTATGAAGAATAGGCAAGAGATTGGCCGTAAGTAAGAGAGCCACTGCGGGCACAATGAATCAAGAAGCCTTCTTCCGTGCAGTGAATTTCAGATTGTTTGGAAAGTGCTGTCTAAATAGTGTATACATTCATACATGTTTTAAATTCATTTTGGAGATGTGCCCTTTGCTGGCTGGGCCAGAATTAAATTCCAACCCTTCATTGCACTTGAGAAGGTAGCAGCGAGGTGACTTCTTGACTCAAGTTGGTACACCTACAATGTAGTCAGGGAAGAATTCCAGGATTTTCACACAGTGACACCGAACTGATGGCAATATCATTCCAAGTCAGTGACTTGTGGAGGCAAATGCAGGTGATGGCATTCCCACATATGTTACTGCCTAAAAATAGAACACTCGTGATGTGCCAGTGTTGGACTGGAGTAGGGTTGAGAGTGTGGTACTGGAAAAACACAGCAGGCGAGGCAGCATCCAAGGAGCAGAAGAATCAATGTTTTGGGGCATAAGCCCTTCATCAGGAATGAGGCTTGTGGTGCCAAGGGAACTTGGAGATAAATGGGAAGGGTTGAGGTTAGGTGGATTGAGGGGGTTGGGGAAGGCTGTTTGGAAAGCAATAGGTTGATGAAGGTGAGGGAGAAGGTGATAGGTCAGAGAGGAGGATGGAGCAGATAGATGGAAAAGGTGAAGGACAGGTCAGGAGGGCGGTGCAGAGTTGGCGATTTGAGAATGGGATAGCGTGTGGGGTGTGGAGGAAGAGGAGGGGAAATGAGGAAAATGTTGAAGTCCACACTGATCCCGTGTGGTTGCAGGCTCCCAAGGCGGAATATGTGGGTGGTAAGGGTTTGGCTATGGAAGTGGCCCAAGACCTGCATATCCTGACTGAGTGGGAGGTAGAGTTGAAGTGTTCAGCCATGGGAGGTGGGGTTGGTTGGTGCTGATGTCCCAAAGATATTCTTTGAAACGATCCGTAATTAGGCGTCCTGTCTCCCCAGTGTAGAGGAGACCACATCGGGTGCAACAGATGCAGTAGATGTTATTGTTGGAGGTACAGGCTAATTTCTGTCAGATGTGGAAGGATCCTTTAGGGCCTTGGACAGAGTTGAGGGGAGTGGCATGGGCACAGGCTTTGCACTTCCTGTCCTGGTTGCATTGGAAGGGGTGGGGTTCAAGGGCGGTGGTGCAGAAAGTGGAGGAGATGCACTGGAGGGCGTTGACCACATGGGAAGGGAAATTGCGATCTTGGAAGAAGGACACCATCTGGGATTTTCTAAGGTAGAATTGGTCAACCTGGGAAGAGATGCAGTGGAGGCATTGGGAATAAGGGATGGTGTTTTCACAGAAGGTGAGTGGGAAAAGGTGTAGTGTAGATAGTTGTGGGGGTTGGTGGGCTTGTAGTATATGTCTGTGGTTATGGAGACATCCAGGAGATAGAGAGGTCCAGGAAGGGGAGGTGGTGTCCAAGATGGTCCAGGTGAATGAGGTCAGGGTGAAAGGTGTTGGTGAAGTGGATAAACTGTTCAACCACCTCATGGGAGCATGAAGCGACACCATTACAGTCACCGATGTAGCGGAGGAACAGGTGTGAGTTGATGCCGGTGTAACTGTGGAAGGTGGACTGTTCCACATACCCGACGAAGAAGCAGACATAGCATGGCTACTCCTTTGGTTTGGAGTTGGTAGGAAGATTGGAAGGAGAAGTTGTTAAGGAAAGTAAGGACTGCAGATGCAGAGGACTGGAGTGGACAAAGTTAAAAATCACAACACCAGGTTATAGTCCAACAGGATTATGTGGAAGCATTAGCTTTCAGAGCACTGCCCCTTTATCAGGTAGCTGTGGAGCAGGATCGTAAGACACAGAAGTTATTGCAAACATTACAGTGTCATGCAACTGAAATGATATTCTGAACAAACCTAAATTGCTGTTAAGTCTTTCAACTTTTGGAATGGGTTGTAATGACACTAATGTTTTGCTATAAATTTCTGGGTAATCCAAGATGGAGGATAGGAAAAAATTGTGGCTGTCATGAGGAATTTTAGGTGTTGGAGGTGGTCTCCTTGAATTGCAGGAGCAGCTTTACTGTTTTTACAAGCTGTTATGTTGTTTTGGAACTTTGGGGAAAAAGATCAAACAAACACCACTTTTGAAAGGAGGAAAACAGACAAAAGGCAGCAACCACATGGTTAGTGAGGGAGACAGAGTAAATCTGCACAGTTACTGCCTTTGCTGTTTGTGTTCATATACCTGTGGACATCGGAGCAAGTCTAAGAAAAATTAACAAACAGCGAAATTCACAGCTGACTTTGGAGGAACCAGTGTGGGTGAGCTCACAGCACAGGAACAGATAAGTACATAGCTTTAAACATGTAAACTTGCAGTAAGATTACAGTAGTGAGTAGACATTCTAGATTATATGTTTTATTGAGATCTGTCTCAATTAAATTTTTTAAATATAAACCATAACTACTAAGTTAGCTTGAAGCACTGTTTTTCAGAGCAAAGATAACAATGAGTAGTTGCTGAAACGGGTAGTAATTTTTGTTGTTATAATCATTGTATGCTGTGTGTCAATAACTTGCTTAAATATTGGCAGTTAGAGTCTTATGAAATGCCATTGGTTATCATGAAATGATAAAAGGAGGGAACAAAAATGTGTATCGGGTATAAGCAGGCAGGGAAAGAGTTAAGTTGAACATAGAACATAGAGCAGTACAGCACAGAACAGGCCCTTCAGCCCACGATGTTGTGCCGACCATTGATCCTCATGTAAGGTAAACCTAATGTACGGACCCTCAAATTTCTGTGACCATATGCATGTCCAGCAGTCTCTTAAATATCCCCAATGACCTCGCTTCCACAACTGCTGCTGGCAACGCATTCCATGCTCTCACAACTCTCTGCGTAAAGAACCCGCCGCTGACATCCCCTCTATACTTTCTGCCAAACAGCTTAAAACTAAGACCCCTCGTGTTAACAGTTTCTGCCCCGGGAAAAAGTCTCTGGCTATCAACTCTATCTATGCCTCTCATTATCTTGTACACCTCAATTAGGTCCCCTCTCTCCCTTCTTTATTCCATGAAAAAAGTCCAAGCTCAGTCAACCTCTCTTCGCAAGATAAGCCCTCCATTCCAGGCAGCATCCTGGTAAACCTCCTCTGAACCCTCTCCAAAGCATCCACATCTTTCCAATAATAGGGCAACCAGGACTGGACACAGTATTCCAAGTGTGGTCTAACCAAAGTTTTATAGAGCTGCAACAAGATCTCACGGCTCTGAAACTCAATCCCCCTGTGAATGAAAGCCAAAACACCATATGCTTTCTTAACAACCCTGACCACTTGGGTGGCAATTTTAAGGGATCTATGTACCTGCACACCAAGATCCCGCTATTCCTCCACACTGCTAAGAATCCTGTACTCAACATGCATCACTTTGCAGTTATCAAGGTCGAACTCCATCTGCCACCTCTCAGCCCATCTCTGCATCCAGTCAATGTCACGCTGCAGCCTACAACAGTCCTCTATACTGTCAACGACACCTCCAACCTTTGTGTCGTCTGCAAACTTACTAACCCATCCTTCAATCTCCTCATCCAAGTCATTAATAAAAATTACAAAGAGTCGAGGCCCAAGAACAGAGCCCTGTGGAACACTACTCACCACTGACTTCCAGGCAAAATACTTTCCTTCCACTGCCACTCGCTGTCTTCTGTCGACCAGCCAATTCTGTATCCAGACACCTAAATTTCCCTGTATCCCATTTCTCCTTACCTTCTAAATGAGCCTACCACGGGGAACCTTATCAAATGCCTTACTGAAGTCCATATGCACCACATCCACCGCTCGACCCTCATCAACTTGTCTCGTAACATCCTCAAAGAACTCAATAAGTTTTGTGAAACAAGAGCTTCAGCTGAGCGTAACTCAGAACAAATAAGAACTTACAGTTAACAATGACGTGCTACAGGCAAAGGTAGTGGGTTTACAAGGTAGAAAAACATTCACTATGTAGAGCTACTTAACAAGATGAGGTAGCATTCAATGTGTAACGGACTAGTAATTTTTGCTGTTAAAGAGTGTGAAGAATCCTCCCACATGGACAAAAAAATACACCAGTAAAGTTCTTAGATCCATAGTGCTTAGTGACCACTCTATCCCCTCCAAGTCAAGTGTAAACGAGCCAGTTCTCCAAAACCTCCTTCAGTAAAGTCCAACCTGAAAAATAATTCAGTCTGCTCTTGCATTACTCCTCAGAGAAATCGGAATTCTTGGATAAGGGCAGTTAAGTGCTTCACAAAACTGACGTGTCTTCCATCCTTCCAGAGATGCTTCAGATGGAGGATATCAGCACATCTGATTGTGAAGTGCAGCAGTTGCACCTGCAGGCTAGGTGAATGCAGCACTCTTTGCTGCTTCTGCTCCCACTCTACTCTTCAAATGTAACAAAGCCTGGCTGTGGTAATGTTAGCTTGATCAACGAACCTTCATATCATTTAAATGATCGAAAGACAAGGTAAAGTTCACGTGGTTCAATGTCCATAGGAAGGCCACTGACAAAAAGCGTGCTGTCCTCCTCTTCATTGTTGTTAGCTTCTTCACTTTGCATGCTCATGACGAAGGAGCTGATTGAATCAGGTTGTGGAAGGGTGGGCAGTGATCCACAGGCATGCTTTACCTGTGAATAGAGAAAGTCTAGAGAAGATGTTAGCTGCTGAAAGTATCTTTGAATTTCCTCTCTCATTTCTTCCTTGCCAAGGTAGGTAGCAGTAGGACGACAGTCACACATTTAACCACACTAAGTTGTGTCTGCCTATTTCAACCTTCTTTGAATTGCCTAAACAATTCAGTAATTTACAAAGAACAATCAATGGTCCTGAAATCAAACTGTCAGGTACCTCCATTCAGGTTATTCAAAAATTATTTTCTTTTAACAAATTGATACTTGGCTAATATGAAAGCGGTGAGGATAACAAAAACGCAAAGATATTATAACATAATACTCTCAACTAGCTAAAGCATGATCACTGACAACTTTTTTTTTTAAAAACAGGCATTGTAGAATTTCAAACAAATTTAGAGCTCAATGCACTCAGTCAATTTGCCTTAAGGTTACAAGTTTGATAATTTTAGAATGAACATAATATTGTACAATTTCAACGTAAAACTAAATCAGCCCCATTACATAGCCCACAAAACACTTTGAATTGAGATTCTGATTCAAACAAGGCAAAACAGTTACTTAAAAAGGAATTTCCGAACCAGTATTTGAACAAACGGAAATTTTTAATCATCAAACGCTCACAGCATGGCACAACATACATTGAAACTTTCCTTTTGCAACCCGAGTATTAGTACAACCTTAATTTCAGCGTTTTCTCGGGGGGTTTTTTGCATCCTCTCACTTAATTTACTCTTATAAAAAGAGAAAGCCCTCGAAGCGGACCACATGGCGCCACAATCGAAGCCAAACTCTTCCCCCTGAGCAAAGACTCGCAGAGCCTCAAATTTCACCACGAGGGGACTTTAATCCTTTTCTCACTTTACTCCTCATGGGGGCTCGAATCCCACTTAGACACAGAGAGCTCGAACCTCAGCACATTGTGGAGGACTTCAATCTCAAATCAAACGACCCAGTAGACCCGAGCCCCAATACCGTGCAGAGGACTCAAACCTCAACCAAACCCACCCCAGAGGATTTGAACCCCAGTACTGTGCAGAGGACTTGAACCTCTGCCTGTCAGAGCGCTTGTGAAACCGTGTCGCTCAACTGAACTAATTACCGTTTGAGGAATCTCTACCGTTTGTAGAATAGAGCGCAATCGAGTGAGGGGAAAGTCTCCGGCATACAGGAATATCGAGAGGTTTAAAATCTTACCTTGTGGGCCCTGCCTCCTTATACCCTATACACATTCTCAATAGAAGGGAGGAGGGGGAATGCGTTTTTGATAAGGAATAGCATTCCTGCTGTACTTCGGGAGGATATTCCTGGAAATACATTTAAACGATTTGGATGTGAACATAAGAGGGGTAGTTAGTACGTTTGCAGATGACATCAAAATTGGAGGTGTAGTGGACAACAAATTAAGTTACCTTGGATTACAACGGGATCTTGATCAGATGGGCCATTGGGCTGAGATGTTGCCAGGGTTAAAAGATTTGAGCTATCATGAGAGTCTGAATAGACTTGTGCTTTGTGGACGGGTACTGGGGAGCACTCAGCGCTCCTAATTTCCTCAACTCTAGCCTGCTCGTCGCCACAGTACTTATTCGGCTCATCCAATCAATTTCCAATCAATGAAAACTCCCACAATGTTGATATTGGGGGAATCTAGCAATGGTAATGCCACTGAAAGGCAAGGGATGATGGTTAGATTTGCTCTTGTTGCAGATAATCATTGCCCAGCATCTGTTTGGCAAACTGTAAGTCGTCACTTTACAGCCAAGCCTGAATGTCGTTCAGACCTTGCTGTCAATATTGAAGCAGCTGAAAATGAAGACGTTTGGGTGTCGGACACTGCCAAGAAACTCCTGTAAAAGATGTCCTGGAGCTGAGATGACCAGCAAGCAAGAACATCTTTTGCAGAAGGTATGATTCCAACCAGCTCATAATTTTCCCCAATTTCCATCGACTGCTGTTTTGCTCAGCATGTTTAATACCACACTTGGTCAAATGCACTCTTGACGTTAGTGGCAAACACTCATTTCACCACTGCAACTTAACTCTTTTCTCCATGTCTGAATGAAGGCTGTAAATGAGGTCAAGAGATGATTTATCCCAGCAGAATTCAAACAGAACATCAGTGAGCAGGTTATTGCAAAGCAAATACTATACTTGGTGACATCTTCCATTCACTGATGATCAAGAGCACATTCACGGAGTAGTAACTGACCAAGTTAAAACCAAAACTACAGATGCCATAAACCAGAAACAAAAACAGAAATTTCTGGAAAAGCTCGAGCAGCATCTGTGAAGAGAACTCACTGGACCTGAAAAATATTAACTCTGATTTCTCTTCACAGTAATTGGCTTCATCCAATTTTCATCTTCCACTTTGCTGGAAAGATGCCAGCATTGTAGATGTGCTGAACAGCTTGGTTTGATTCACAACATGTTCTGGAGCATATATCTTCAGTATTATTGATACAACATAGTTAGGTCTCACAACTTTGCTCTAATGTCTTCAGCTGATTTTTGATATGTAGAAAATAAATTTAATTGACTGAAAACTGGCATCTGTGATGCTACAGATCTCCCAAGGAGGCTCGGGTGGACCATCCACTTGGCATTTCTGCCTGATGTTGTTTGCAAAGGTTTCATCCTTGTTATTTGCATTGATATGTTGGGTGCCCCCATCATTTAAGATGGGAACATTTGTGGATCTTTCTATTCCAATAGGTCGCTTATTGACCACCACCATTCATATCTGGATGTGGCAGGATTCCAGTGCTTAGATTTGAGTTGTTTGTTGAGGGATCCCTGTCTACACTCGCTGCTTATGCTGTTTCACATGTGAACTCTCCTGTGTTGTAGCTTCATCATGTTAACACCACATTTGACTAAGAATGGTGGTGCTATTCCTGGCATGCCATCCTGCACTCTAATGAACCAGAGTTGATCCCCAAGCTTTACAGTAATAGAGAAACAGAGTATGCGCCAGGCTATGAGGTTTCAGAATATGTAGAAGTACACCAACATAGAGATTAGCAAAGGAACTTCAACACAAACTGAAATGCCTTGCAGGAGACTCCTGCCACTCCACCAATAAACTCCTCAACAACAAAGACACCAAGGTAAAGGTCAACAAGGTCATGGTTTCCTTCGACGTGACAGCCCTGTTCACATCAATAAATGTCACCCTGGTCAAAGAAAAACTGGCGAACCCAAGGACACAAACACCAGACAGCACCAACTCCATCAGCAAGGACATGTTTCCAACCTGTACATCTCTATGACTATGACTATGACAGCATCCTCAAACTAGTAGATCTGTGCCTCACAACCCACTTCACCTTCAACGACAAGACCTACAAACAAATCAATAAAACACCCATGGAATCACCAATATCAGGATTCTTGGCAGAACCAGTTACGCAGAGGTTGTAAGGAGCAGCCCTCCCCAAGATCCAGCCCAAACTTTGGATCCGCTTTATGGAAGACATCTTTATCATCACGAAACAAAGCAAATTAGAAGAAACCTTCAAACACCTAACCAACATTCTTACTAGTATAAACTTCACCAAAGAGTAAGAGAACAACAACAGACTCCCCTTCCTCGATGTCACAGTAGAACAAAAAGCCAATGGAGAACTGCAGACCAGCATCTACAGGAAAGCGACACACACAGACAAGATACTCAACTACAGAAGCAATCATCCCAATACCCACAAATGGAGCTGCATCATAATATTATTAAATGAGCCACAACACACCGCAGCACCCATGAACTACAAGATGCCACAGAAAAGCACCTATACAACGAATGCAAGAACAACGGGTACCCGAGAAAACGCAGTCTGCCAATTCTTAAACAAACTTAAACAAGACACAACATGCCCAGAGCCTGTAGCCACACTACCAGTAAAGACATCTAGGAGATAACAAGACTACTCCAGCCCCTTGGCATCGTGGTAGTCCACTAACCTCCCAAACACACAAAGCGTTCTTGATGAATCGAAAGGACCCTGTACCAATAATAGAATGAACATCATATACAAAATACAAGGACTGCAATAAACATTACATTGGACAGACTGGCAGGAAACTAGCCACCAGGATACATGAGCACCAACTAGCCACCAAAAGACATGACCAACTATCACTTGAATCCTAACACACAGGCGATGAGGGACAGCAGGTCGACTGGGACAATATTTCCATCCTGGAACAGGCTAAACAAAGACAAAAACTTTGGAATTCCTGGAGACCTGGCATTCAAAGCTGGAACTCTATCAATAAACATCGATTTGAAGCCCATCTACCAACCTCTCAGGAAAAGCAGCAGAAGTGATATCACCTAGCACAACAGACCAAAACACAAATAGCAAGCAGGACAGAACACCAGCGCTTCAGCGGTGGCTCACTAATGATGGTGACAAAACGTCTGACAACAAATCTTCCAGCTCAGCGAGCAAATTTACAACTTTACCTTTCTGTGCCTACATGTATTTATAAAATCTCTTTAGATTCTCCTTAACCCTATTTGCCAAAGCTATCTCACATCTCCTTTTTGCCTTCCTGATTTCCCTCTTAAGTATACTCATTCTGCCTTCATACTTTTCTACTGATTCACTCGATCTCTCCTATCTATACCTGACATATACTTCCTTGTTTGATTTAACCAAAATATCAATTTCTCTAGTTATCCAGCATTCCCGACACCCACCAGCCTTACCTTTAACAAGAATATACTGTCTCTGCTCACTCATTATTTCATTTTTGAAGGCTTCCCATTTTCCAGTCATCCCTTTATCTGCAAAGATCTCTCCCTAATCAACTTACAAAAGCTTTGCTTATTACAATCAAAAATGCCCTTCCTCTAACTTAGAACTTCAACTTGTAGATCTGGTCTATCCTTTTCCATCACTATTTTAAAACTAATAGAATTTTGGTCACTGATCCCAAAGGGCTCCCTCACTGACACCTCAGTCACCTGCACCGTCTTATTTCCCAAGAGTGGGTCAAGTTTCAATGACACTTGAGCAGAGAAAGATGCTGTTAGGCCCAAATGGACCTAAAGTCAAATTTTGGAGTGGATAAGAAACTTCGATCTCTCCATCAGTAGATCCAGCGTTTTCTCCAGTGCGTTCACCTAATTTCTATTCCATCATCTACATTACCTTGCTTGTGAGTACATTCCATATTAGATTAAAAACTCTTCCCAAAACTCCTCTGCATTTATTAACACACATTCAATATTACACTAATAGCAATACGATCCTGTCCAGATAATTTCTTCAAGTAGTGTTGGCGTCATCTTCGAAATACTGACACGGTAACTTGTCGTTTTCGATTAACAGAAACTGATTAATTTATTTTAGTTAGCATTATCGTATGACTAAAAGAAACAAGTAATTCACGAAAAAGGCAGAATTGAGTCCGGCAATTTCCGTCCAAGTCAGCTGACATTTTAACATAAACAAAATTCCTTCAATTTCTAAAGACAGTGCCCCTCCCTCCAGATACAACAGCACATACACGTCAGATTAACGCAGACTCACAGGGCTCAGAAAACTCAATGTAAAAATCCAACACATCAAGATGTGGACAGCTTTTAGGTATCAACATCAATCTCACAAAACAGCAACTTCAAACAAATGTAACTTACTGCCTATAAACAAGTAACGGACAGAAAAATGTCTAAGCTGCCCCGTACTTTGCTGTTGCTGCAGTGTTTAGTGCTCAATAATGCGCAACAGGAGGTGATTCTCTATAAAGCCAAACTGTCTCCAGGTCCTGGCTGAAACGGACGAAAGTTTGCTGCAGCACTTACGAATTTATTTCTTCTCTCTGAATCCTCACGTTGTGGTCCGAGGGCAGCTTCCCGGTCGGAGGGCCCAGGAGCTGCCAACATTTTCTTGCGATTGGCATCGTTCTCCCCGCAATGGGCAGCATGGAGGTCGTGACGATGGTATCGCTCCATGTTTATTTAATGCACCGTCCGTTCACTTCGGTTTTCGTTTTAAGACAAACCTCTCGCTCTTGCAATCGCTGACCATCCACCCCGACGTGACAAACTCGATCTAATCGTGTTGAACCTCACTAATTCTGATCGAGGCAAAGCAGCCGGGCGGGAGTATCAATGGAGAACCTCCACCGCGCTCCCGACGCCGGCTTCCCGTTCGCGGTTATTTTTTCCAATCGGGAACGGCCGCCCTAGTTCGGACCAATCACAGGAGACGTGCGGCAGGTAACCAATCGGTGCGCAGGCAGGGCGGAGCACGCGTGCCTCGCCTTGACGTCACTGGCCAACGGTCGTCGTGTCTCGCAAGGACGTTATTGCGCTCTCTCGCGCCCTGTCCCGCCCTTTCCTCTCTGCCCCACCCAGAACTGGCTCGCTTTTCCTCTCACTGGCCATTCGGCCCCTCCAATGTGGTCCACCATTCAATGTGATCATAGCTGATCATCCAACTCTCTACTTTCCTGATGAAGGGCTTCTGCCCGAAACGTCGATCTTCCTGCTCCTCGGATGCTGCCTGACATGCTGTGCTTTTCCAACGCCATTCTAATTTTGTCTCTACCTTGATCCTCCACCCCAAGGCTACCAGTCTGTTCCTCTCACTGAAAAGAGAAGATAGGAGCAGGAGGAGGTCATCTGCCTCTAAAACCTGCTCAAAATCCTAATGTCTCTTCCCCACCCACGTGGCTGGCTTACACCCTGTTTTGCTGAATAGAGAAACTTCGAACATAGGAGCAGGAGGAGGCCATTTGACCCCTCAAACCTGCTCTGCAATTCAATATGTTAATGGATGATCATCCAGTTCTGCAGGCTAATTCTGCCCTCCCCCAGTGCGACTTGACCCCTATAGCCACTAGAGCTTTCTTTTGGGAATTAAACCGAGAAGGGCTTCTGTGCCACTGCTATGACTAAACAGAAAAGTAACTTCATATTTCAGAGATCACAATGTGTTGCTGTTGGTAAAACTAAAGGTGAAGAGAAGAAACCTATTACACCACATAACAGCTGTTGAATAAGGCATTTTTACTGACTGGATTAACTCGGAAGCTTTGGAATAGCTCTGCAGGCCGATATATAGATGACTGTCTCTGGTAGTGTGAGAAACGATACAATTGGTTTGATTGTTCGTCAACCTATTATACATGCATAATATTATAAATGAAGAACTGCAGATGTCGGATGTCTAAAACAAAAACAAATTCTTCAGTGAAGAAGTCACCGTACTTGAACTATTAACTTTGCTTTCTCCCAACAAATGCTGCCAGACTTGCTGAATTTCTTCAGCAATTGCTGTTTTTGTTTTAGTATATAAACATGTTCCATACATCTAATTACTTTCAGGAGATCCACAATAAATTTTACAGTGTCAATGCAGTTAACTGGTCTTACATAAATGTGCCCTATTGACGTCTTATGTAATAAACAATTTCTTGTCACTCAAATACATAGTGATAATCCTTCATCACGTAATACAAGTCAGCCCCAGAGACAAATATTACAAGAAGACTGATGGCACCAAATCGATCTAAAGGAGATCCAAGCAGAATCAAATGCGAGCTGCAGGCATAACTTAGAACAGTAACAACTAATATTTATATGTATCTTTGATGTAATAAAATGTCCCAAAGCACTTCACAAGATCAAAATATAACACTGCATCATGAAAAGAGGCATTGACTTGAACAGTATAGTCTCAATAGCAACAAACACAGTTGTATAGGAGGCCATGCTGACAGTTTTGGAAGGACCTATCAGTGTACAGGCATTTTCAAACAACTTGTTGAGACATGTTGTGGCACACTTTTGGAGCATGAGGTACTTGAACCCAGGCCTTCTGACTCAGAATTAGGGTTATTATCATTCCCTCACAAGAGCCCTCCTGTGAGGATAAAAATATAGGCTGTTTGCCAAGTATGCACACTGTTATTTACAATGATGTATTTCAGGTAGTTGCCAGCTAGGAGTGCCTTTGAATCATAGACCTTTTCCTTTGAATCATTGAATCCGTCCAGTGTGGAAGAGACCATTCGACCCATTGAATCCTCACCAATTCTCCAAAGAGCATCCAATCCAGACCAATCCCCCCTTCCCCTCTCCCAACCCCCTCTCCACCCCACCGTATCCCCATAACCTTGCATTTTGCATGGCTAATCCACCTAGCCTGCACACCCCTGGACACTATGGATAATTTAGCATGGCTAATCCACCTAACCTGCACATCTTTGGACTGTGGGAGGAAACTGGAGCACCAGGAAGAAACCCACGCAGACATGGGAAGAATGTGCAATCTCTACACAGACAGTCACCCAAGGGTGGAATGGAACCCAGGTCCCTGGTGCTGAGGGAGCCATGTTAACCACTGAGCTACCATGTGCCCTTTGCATTCATGATTTTCTATAAAACTAGCTGAGTTGCATTCCTATTTCCCATTACTATTTTCTCTGAGACCTCATTTCTTCCTCATCTCTGGAAGTACTTTGTTTCTGCAATACTTAACACATTGCTGCTGATTGATTTTTTTTACTGTTGTTACCTGCATGCCATGAACCTTCAACCACTCTTTCTTAAGCTTTTGCGTGGTCTACTCCATTTCACAGTTCAGTACTTACAGTCATTGAATCATAGAGCTGTACAGCATGGAAACAGACCCTACGGTCCAACTTGTCTGTGCTGACCAGATATCCTAAATTAATCTATTCCCATTTGCCAGCATTTGGACCATATCCCTGTAAACATTCATGGACCCATCTAGATGCCTTTTAAATAGCAGCCTCCACTACTTTCTCTGGGAGCTCAGTCTATCCAACATCACCCTGTGCATGAAATATTGCCCCTTGGGTCCCTTTAAAATCTTTCCCCTCTCACCTTAAATCTATGTCTTTTCATTTTGGATTCCCCTAACCTGGGGAAAAGATCTTGGCTATTCACCCTATCCATGGCTCACATGATTTTACAAACTATCAGTTCACCTCTCAGCCTCTGATGCTCCAAAGAAAACAACTCCATCTACTCAGCCTCTCCCTATAGCTCAAAGCCTCCAATCCTGCAACATCCTTGTAAATATTTTCTGCATCATTTCAAGTTTAACAATATCTTGCCGAAAGCAGGGAGACCAGAATTGTATGCAGTATTACAAAAATGACCTAAACAATGTCCTGTACATCAGCAGCATGACATCTCAACTCCTATACTCAATGCACTGACCCATAAAGACAAGCATACCAAACGCCTTCTTTACTACCTTGTCTACCTGCGAATCCACCTTCAAGGAACTATGAACTTGTACCCAAAAGTCTCTCTTTCAGCAACACTCTCAGGGACCTATCACTAAGTGCATAAGTCCTGCACTGATTTGCCTTACCAAAATGCAACACCTCATGTTGTTGTGGTTCTGTTCTCCGAGCTGGGAATTTGTGTTGCAGACGTTTTGTCCCTGTCCAGGTGATATTCTCAGTGCTTGCGAGCCTCCTGTGAAGCGCTTCTGTGATCTTTCCTCGGCATTTGTAGTGGTTAGAATCTGCCGCTTCCGGTTGTCAGTTCCAGCTGTCAGTTGCAGTGGTCGGTATATTGGGTCCAGGTCAATGTGCTTATTGATTGAATCTGCGGATGAGTGCCATGCCTCTAGGAATTCCCTAGCTGTTCTTTGTTTGGCTTGTCCTATAATAGTAGTGTTGTCCCAGTCGAATTCATGTTGCTTGTCATCTGCGTGTGTGGCTACTAAGGATAGCTCGTCGTGTCATTTCGTGGCGAGTTGGTGTTCATGGATGCGGATCGTTAGCTGTCTTCCTGTTTGTCATGTTTTCATGCTTAGGTAAGCCTCAAAGTCCATTAGTAGCTGGTCACAACTGCTGAATTTGACTTTGGATATTGCCCATCTTGGAGTTTGTATTATTGACCTGGCCTCATGGTTTTCTGCCAATGGGTTTTACTTCAGGCCTTTCGTGTTCATTTCTGGTTCCATGTGTCTGGTTATTATTATCACCATGTAATAGTGTGAATTCTCTATTCTTGTGAGTGAACAGCAGTGTTCATTATGACTGTTGATACTACATTTGAATTTACCACAAAGTATTTTGGACAAAAAGACAAAATTAGAGGAACTTCAGCATTGACTGCTGTCACATCTAAACAGTCACCCAAAAGCAGAAAATCATTCTCATACTTCAGGATTGCTAAAGATTTTCTTGCTCGTGCATAATTTTGTTTCCTTCATAGAACATAGAACATAGAAAAGTACAACACAGAACAGGCCCTTTGGCCCACGATGTTTTGCGGAGATTTGTTCCTAATGTAAAAATATAGTAACTTAACCTGCGCACCCCTCAACTCACTGCTATCCATGTGTATGTCCAGCAGTTGCTTAAATGTCCCCAATGATTCTGCTTCCACCACCACAGCTAGCAACATATTCCATGCATTCACGACTCTCTGTGTAAAGAACCTACCTCTGACGTTTCCTTTATACCTTCCTCCTAATATCTTCAAACTATGACTTCTCGTACCAGTCCATTCTGCCCTGGAGAAAAGTCTCTGACTATTGACTCTATCTATTCCTCTCATTTTGAATTAACCTATCAAGGCAATCTATATGCTGCCAGTTCAAAGATCATTGTGTCCACTGCATAAAGTAAGGACAACGGACACATCTGATGTTCTTTTCATTAACACTGCTGGTCATATGACTGGCTTCACCATAGGAGTATGTGAAGAATCCTGTTCACACTAATCTAGAAAAGTTTCAGGGGGATCTAAGATGTGCTGCACCATGAACTGATGAGTGAGGAACCACAGAACTTTCCTCCTGAAATGAGAAAATTGGGTCAGATTGTAATGTGTTATCAGGTTCACCCCCTTAATGTATAGCTTTGTTAAGGATCTTTTCCAACATAAGTGGAGGATTTTCATGCTGATTAACTCTTGGAAAAGCTAAGTAATTCTTCACAAAATGCCATGTACAGCAGGATCTTACCAGGCTTTGGGTAACTTGGGCGAAGGCAAAATGAGTGGTAGAATCGAGCAAGATGGTCATCTCAACACTGAGATTATCTTTCCATAACTTTCCCACTTTGCTCAAGTTACTCGGCAAGATTCTCACCAGGGAGTGATATGTTCCTAATCAAGACTCTTTATTGATTGTTTAGAGGCTTGTTAACAGCCTCTAATGGTCTTACCAAACTCACCACACAAACTAGCCATAAGGTCAGTTCAATGTGAAAATCAGATTGGGTTCTTGGTGGACTCTACATCCCCTGACACTTGCATCCAACAGGTGCCAACTTCTATAAACCCTCTTGGCATATTTTCAATCTATCATACATACAGGATATTTCTGCACCTCAGTGCTAAAACTCAAACTGCACCAGCAAAGGACACTTTGCACCCAACTCATGGACAGCACCAGGCTATACCTCCAGGCTGTTGACTTGCTTTCATACCATTAACTCAATCTGAGCCAACCAGGATGTTCGCAGCGTGCCTCTCTTGCATTGCCTTATCTTTTGATGCTTTGGCCTCTCGGCCAGAGGTACCTAGCTCATATTACTCCAGTCATGCCATGCCAATTAGCACAGACACAAAACCAGGAAGTTTGCCATGGTTGTTAGCAGGCCTCAGTCAAGTCAAAGGAGACCGCCTTTGAAACCCATCCTAGCCTTGCTTGGGGCAGTCAGAGTCACAATCCTGTACTCAAAAGGGGTAAGGAACCAAATGATAGTAGGACATGCTGGCATTCTAAAACAATTCTCAACTGTGTGATAAAAGATGTGTGATTTATATACTATATTAATCTTTTTGAGTTTTGCTTTGAAATTAGTGGCATCTGGGTCTTGATTTATTTTTGTGAAGGTCTTTAAAAATTAATTAGGTCTTTCCAGAACTGTGACTGAAGACCAGTATGTGTCAGAGAGCCTGCAAGTTACTAGAACATAAATGGACGTTTGATTATATTGTGAGCAATTGCAGCTGGAGGAAGAAAATATTAAGCCATTGGCTTTAGCACAATCTAGGGTGTTCAATTTTTTGTTAAATTTCTAAAAAACGCATGGTTCCATTCAAAGAAGAACTGACTATGTTCAGAAGCAAGTGGTACCTCCTAGAAATAGAAGTTGTTCAGGAAATTAAGGAAATACGTTACATTGGTGAAAGAGTATCATTTGTAAGACTTCCAGACCAGGAGAATTTGATGCATATTCTGTGGATTATTAAAATATGAGAAAGTCTAAGCTCCCAGTTGTTTAAGTATTCCATGAAAAAGACTTCACAGTTAACAAGATAGGAACTGAGAGAAGCGGTTAAACCTAAGGAAGGAAATTCCTGAATTTTGATGAACTAAACAGTGATGGTGTTGGGAATTAGATGGAATTTTGTTTTGCTGCATATTTTTAAATTATTCAAACCGTGTTATATTTAGATAGCTTGATTGGTTTATTTTATTGCTTAAACTTTATTGCTGGAACAGCACAGCAGGTCAGGCAGCATCCAGGGAACAGGAGATTCGACGTTTCGGGCACAGGCCCGATTCCTGAAGAAGGGCCTGTGCCCGAAACGTCGAATCTCCTGTTCCCTGGATGCTGCCTGACCTGCTGTGCTGTTCCAGCAATAAAGTTTCAGCTTTGATCTCCAGCATCTGCAGACCTCACTTTCTCCTTATTTTATTGCTTCTTTTGCATACTAAACTTCAGCTTTCTTATTACAAAGCATGTCTGCAGCCTTTTGTGCTATATTTCAGTGAAATAGTGCCTGTTTTAATTTTAAAAATGGAGTGATTTTTATGAGGCAATCTTGATGTGTAAAACTGCTGAAGATGGCCACAGTGAAAGCATTGAGCAGATTCTGCTGAATAATCTTGTCAGTTGCGATACTTCCTTACTCCTCATTGCCAGCACACTTTCCCTGTTTTTGGCACCCTTTTTGTTTTTTCAGACAGACATTTGAGGGCCTATAAATAAAATTAAAATGTAAAATAGGTCAGTTCACCAAGAGCCAGCTTATGCAAACGAAACATTGAGAGCCTAGAGAAACTCAGCAGGTCGAGCTGCTTCTTTGAAGAAAGAAACCGTTCATATTTTTAGTCCAATATGACTGTTCTTCAGAGCTGAAGGTTGCAGGAAATCTATCTGGTGTGCTGTTGACAAAGGTAAAGGAGAAGCAAGTGGAATCTAGGGCAAGCATACCCAGAACAAAAGGAAAATGGCTTTTAATGGTGGCAAAGGATAGATATAAATCAGGAATAGGTGTGAGTTGCAGAAAATAGGTCATTTCCATTTAGAGCATGCCCACGCAAACAAAACAGAGTTGGGGGTAAGAGGCTGTGATCAAAATAGAGGAAAATGTTCATGTTCTAAAGTTGTTAAACTCAACATTGAGTCCCAAAAGTATAATGTGCCTTTAATGGAAATTAGGTGTTGCTGCTCCATCTTGCATTGGCTTCATTGGGCCACTATAGCAGGCCGAGGACAGAAATGTTATGGTTTGAGTAAGATAGTTTATTGAAATGGCAAATGGCTGGAAGTTTAGGATCATTTTTATGGACATACCAGAGATGTTTTGCAAGTGATCACCTAGTCTGTTTTTGGTCACAGCAATGTAGAGGAAACTCCATTCTGAGCAGTGAATACATTAGAAAAATTGAAAGAAGTACAAGTAAATTACTACTTCACCTGGAAGATAAATTTGGGCTCTTAACAGGACAGAGAAAGCAAAGCAAAAAGTGCTTAGGAAAGTTCCATAGGGGTGGGAGCGATGCAGAAGTGTAGTGGGCCAAAGTTTTGCAGAGGGAACGTACAGAGGTCCCTGAAGAATGCTGGAAAGGAAGGGGAGGGAAAAATGTGTCTGATTGTACCATCCTACTGGAGATGGCAGAAATTGTAAAAGATGATCTTTTGAATACAGGGACTGGTGAGGCAAAAATTGTGGACAACAAAGCCCAGTCATTGTTCTGGGAGGGAGGGGAGGGGATAACCACAGAAAAGTGGGAAATAGGTCAGACATGGTTGAAGGCCTCGTTAGCAGTGGTGGGAAATTGTTGAGGAAAAAGGACAATATGTTGGAAATACCGTTGGGAAAGGATTTGATAGGGATGGAGAAGTTGAGGAATTGATAGTCTTCTTAGTTAAGGTAAGTGTGAGAGCAAGTGAACAATGGATAATGGTGGAAAAAAACTATCTCCAGAAATGAAAACATAGAAATCAAAGAAGAGAATGGAAGAGTCAAAGATGGACCAGGTGAAGCTGGGAAGATGGAAATTGACAGCTATTATTTTTTTCAATTCTGGACCAGAGTAGGAAGCAGCATCAATGATGTTACCGATGTACTCAAAGAATTGTGGGAAGTGGCCAAATTAGGACTGGAACAAAGAATGCTTCACATTGCCCAGAAAGAAACAGGCATTGGTACCCATATGTTTTACATAGGGAAAGTGAAACAGATTAAGTAATAAATTGTTTGAAAATAAATTCCGCCCGCGCAGGAGTGTGATGGTGAATGAAGAAGCAGAAGACCTTCAGACCACCCTAATGGGGATTGGATATGTAGAGGAATTGCATGGCGACATTGGGGTCACCAAGGCTGGGAAACTGGAAATTGTGGAACCGACGTAAAGGATCAGAAAAAATTTGAATGTAATCAGGAAAAGATTGGATGAGTGGAGAAAAATACAGTCAAGACAGGAAGAAATAAGTTTCTCTGGAAGAAGCAAACTGCAATATCAGGTCTACCAGGGCAATCCTGTCTGTAGATTTTGAGAAGAAGATGGAAGTGGACTATGTGGGGTTAGGGGACTATGAAATGAAGGAAGGAGGGAACTGTGGAAGGAAGATCTCCATAAGTGATAAAATCAGTGGCAGTCATGGCGTAGCCCATTGATAAGCTGAGACTGAGAATTGGCATTGCATAGAACTGGGTCAGTGGTGCTGGAAGAGCACAGCAATTCAGGCAGCATCTGAGGACAGGTCCTCGGATGCTGCCTGAATTGCTGTGCTCTTCCAGCACCACTGATCCAGAATCTGGTTTCCAGCATCTGCAGTCATTGTTTTTACCTCATTGCATAGAACTGTCCCACAGTGACACCCTTTGTATTTGGTCTATTTTGATTGTTGGATCACCTGTTCAAAGGTTAGCTCTCATTCTGTCTGCAATAAATCAGGGAATATGCAATTGAGAATTAAAATAAACTCATCTCCTAAAGCCACACCTTTACATGAATTCATACTATATGTATCTTCATTGGAAAGTGTCAAGACCACTGGCAGCTGGGACCACTGGTTGGACGAAGCATGTGTTCTCAAGATTGAAATAAGGATTGGAGGCTGGTAGTACTGACTGAAAATCTCTTTCTGTACCTTGCCTGATGAGGATCTTATTGGAAATGGGGCTCCCTTTGTATTAGAAAGTACTGACCCGGGGTTGGAGTTGCTTCAGTAGGCTGCTCTGTTCCTGTGGAATTGCATCTTTCATATCTCCCATTTAACTGCTTAAATTGGTCCTTCAACAGCATTAAAGAGCTTTAGAAAGGATAGGCATTGCTGACCTTGTGTAGAATTGCTTCCATTTTGCTTTTATGTCTCATTTTGCCTCACTTTGATTAAGTTTTCAACAACTTCCCATCATTTCCAGTAAGCCATCATGTCACCATGTTCAGAAAAATCTTCTGAGGATTTCTTTCTCAATTCAACCACGTATTGAGGTTGTTCAATGTTGCTTTGTGGTTTCTCAGATTCCACTGAGAAAAATACCATCTACCTGAGACTATTGTGTCCACAGCTGCTATCATACGGGTTCTTTGGATCTTCCTCGAAACTTTGGCCTGACTTCTTGGTTCCTATTAAACAATTAGGAACCAGCATGCTCTGTATAGGTACCAAACTACTTGCATATTATGAGCACATGACTAGTGAGGTCACAGTTATATCATAACTTAACTCAGAAACTCATCAACAGGTCCATTAATCCCTCTCCTGACATGGACTTTGGTAAAGTTGGAGAATAGGCACCATATGTGCCAGATTAGGGGGTCTAGAAGTGAGCAGCACTGCCATGACAGTCTTAAATTTTAACAGCACTGTAGTGCTGGCTCTGAACTTTAATAGCATTTCCATGTACACTTTAAGAAAATTGTCATTTTAAGTCAAGGTTGGAAATCTAAGGAAATTCTGAATGTTACTAATTTAGAACCAGCTTCCAATTAAGCTAAGCCTGTTGAAGTTTCAGACCGATTGACTAATTGAAGCTCAGTGGAATTTGAGCAGGTAACAATAAAATGAAAAGACAAATTCTTAAAAAAATAAGATATCAGAAGAGGTGCCTTCCACCTTCAGTCATTGGGGAAATTTAAAAAACGTGTTTAATGAGTTCCTTTCCTTTATCAAGCAAAGTTAATTCTGAATATTATCATTCCTGACATGTTATTTTCAATTTAATGATGTCTAAGAAATGAAATGTACCAAAGATTGGGACACCTTATCTGATTGCTCAGGATTTTACATACCTGATTAAGAACTTATGTTATGAAAATTAAGCTATGTAGGATCTACCTGTCAAAATGAGAAATATTATTTTGGAAATTGGAAGGTGAAAAGGAGGGCATAAAATTTTAAGGCTCAAGTGTTATCAAGTTGAAGGCTTGTACTGTACCTTTAAGAGAAAGTGAATGCTGTTCTGAACTAAGAGCTTACAAGCATTTGTGATGACTAGATGGCAGTCCCACAGTGTACTGGAAAATTGAAAATATGTAACATTTGGCTGTAAAATGGATACCTGAGTTTGTTGCTGTTTTGACAATAATTCAAATTTAACTGATCAGTTTAAGTTATGCCCCAGGATACTACAACCCAATCGAGATTGAATTCATTGTTTTGCCAACATCGAATCAATGAGACGATCTGACAGTGGGGAAATGGGAAGCCTTCAGAAATGAGATACAGAATCCAGAGAAAGTATATTCCTGTTAGGGTGAAAGGAAAGGCTGGTAGGTATAGGGAATGCTGGATGACTAAAGAAATTGAGGGTTTGGTTAAGAAAAAGAAGGAAGCATATGTCAGGCATAGACAGAAGAGATCGAGTGAATCCTTAGAAGAGTATAAAGGAAGTAGGAGGGAAATCAGGAGGGCAAAAAGGGGACATGAGATAGCTTTGGCAAATAGAATTAATGAGAATCCAAAGGGTTTTTTACAAATACATTAAGGACAAAAGGGTAACTAGGGAAAGAATAGGGCCCCTCAAAGATCAGCTAGGCATCCTTTGTGTGGAGCCGCAGAAAATGAGGGACGTACTAAACGAGTATTTTGCATCAGTATTTACTGTGGAAAAGGATATGGAAGATATAGAATGCAGGGAAATAGATGGTGATACCTTGAAAAAGGTCCATATTACAGAGGAGGAAGTGCTGGATGTCTTGAAA
>NC_057715.1:2096034-2107305 GCF_004010195.1 Chiloscyllium plagiosum | reverse complement strand
TTGAGGATTATTGTGGAAGAGGTGTTGTCACCTCTCTTCACTGATTGCGGTCTGTGGTTCAGGAAGTCAAGGATTCAGTTCTGGAGGGGGCAACAGAGTCCTAGGTTTCGGAGTTTGAAGATGAGTTTGTTTGGAATTACGGTGTTGAAGATGGAGTTAAAATCAATAAATAGGAGTCTGACATAAGTGTCCTTGTTATCCAGATGTTCCAGGGATGAGTGGAGGGCCAGGGAAATTATCAGATCAGCTAAAATCTCCATAAACAGTGGAGCAAACTTGGTGGGTCAAATGGCCTACTTCTGCTTGTATGTTTAATGGTCTTACTAATATTACAGGGAGAAAGTGAGGACTGCAGTTGTTGGAGATCAGAGTCGAGAGACTGGTGCTGAAAAAGAATACAGCAGGTCAGGCAGCATCCGAGGAGCAGGAAAGTTGACATTTCGAGCAACAACCCTTCATTGGGAATGAGGCTTGTGAGCTGAGGGGGTGGAGAGATAAAAGGGATGGGGGGTGGGGCTGGGGGAAGGTAGCTGAGAATGCAATAGGTAGATGGAGGTGGGGATAATGGTGATAGGTCGGAGAGGAGGGTGGAGCGGAGAGATGGGAAGGAAGATGGACAGGTTATGAGGGCAGTGCTGAGTTGAAGGTTGGAACTGGGATAAGGTGGAGGGAGGGGAAATGAGGAAACTGTTGAACTCCACATTGATGCCGTGTGGTTGGACGGTCTTCAAGGTGGAAGAGAGGCATTCTTCCTCCAGGCATCGGGTGGTTGGGGTGTGGCAATAGAGGAGGCCCAGGACCTGCATGTTCTTGGCAGAGTGGCAGTGGGAGTTGAAGTGTTTGGCTATGGGGCAGTAGGATTGGTTGGTGCAGGCATCCCGGAGATAATCTGTGATGTGCTCTGCAAGTAGGCATTATGTCTCCTCAGTGTAGAGGAGACTGCATTGGGAGAAACGGATACAGTAAATGACAGAGGTGGAAGTGCAGGTAAAACTCTGATGGATGTGGAGCCCTTCTTTTGGGCCTTGGACAGAGCTGAGGGGGGAGGTGTGGGCGCAGGTTTTGTAATTCCTGCGGTGGCAGGCAAAGGTGCCAGGAGGGGAGGGGGGTTGATGGGGAGCATGGACCTGACAAGAGAGTCATGGAGGGAATGGTCTTTATGGAAAGCAGGTAAGGGGGGGAGGGAAATATATCTCTGGTGGTGGTATCCTTTTGTCGGTGGCGGAAGTGTATATGGAGGAAGGTGAGGACCAGGAGCATTCTGTCCTTGTTGCGGTTGGAGTGATGATATACCAGTGTGGAGGTGCTGGTAGTGGATGAGATGTGCTGGATTGCATCATCGAGCACATGGGAGGGGAAATTGCAGTCTTTGAAGAAGGAGGCCATCTGGTGTGTTCTGTGGTGGAACTGTTCCTCCTGGGAGCAGGTGTAGCGGAGGCAGAGGATTTGGGAATAAGGGATACCGTTTTTACAGGAGGCGAAGTGGATGGAGGTGTAGTCCAGGTAGCTCTGGGAGTCGGTGGGTTTGTAGAAGATGTCTGTGTTGAGTCAGTCACCATTGATGGAGATGGAGAAGTCCAGGAAGAGGAGGGAGATGTCTGAGATGGTCCAGGTGAACTTAAGGTCGGGTGGAATGTGTTAGTGAGGTTGATTAACTGTTCAAACTCCTCGTGGGAGCACAAGGTGGCACCGATACATCATTAATATAGCAGAGGAAATAGTGGGGAATGGTGGTGGTGTAACTGCGGAAGCTGGACTGTTCCACGGAACTGATAAAAAGACAGGCATAGCTGCGACCCATGTGCCTCCCCATGACTACCCCTTTCATCTGGAGGAAGTGGGAGGATTCAAAGGAGAAATTCTTGTGTGAGGACCAGTTCAGCCAAATAAGAGTGTCAGTGGAGGAAAACTGATGGGGACACTGGGAGAGGAAGAAACAGAGGGACTTGACCCTCATCAAGGCAGATGGAGGTTATTAGAGACTGGATGTCCATGGTGAAGATGAGGCACTGGGGGCCAGGGAAACAAAAATCTTGGAGGAGGTGGAAGGCGTGGATGGTGTCCGAACGTAAGTGGGGAGTTCTTGAACCAGGCAGGATAGGACATTAGTACAAAATATAGAGGTGAGTTCTGTGGGGCAGGAACAGGATACGATGGGTTGGCCAGGGTAGTCAGGCTTGTGGATCTTGGGTAGGAGATAGAACCGGGCGGTGCAGGTTCCCGGACTAGGAGGTTGGAAGCTGTGGGTGGGAGATCCCCTGAGGTGATGAGGCTGTGTACGATCTGGGAGGGGATGGGCTGTGAGGTCATGGTCAAGGGGCAGTAGGAGGAAGTGACTTCAATTGGCACCTGGCTTCAGCAGTGTAGAGGTCAGTGCGCCAAACTACCACTGCATCCCCGCCCCCCCCCCCCTTGTCTGCTGGTTTGTTGGTGAGCTTGGGGTTGGAGCGGAGGGATTGGAGGGCTACACATTGCGAGGGTGAGAGGTTGGAGTGGGTGAGGGGCATGGAGAGGTTGAGGCGGTGCATGTCCCGGTGGCAGTTTGAAATAAAGAGATCGAGGCACGTAACAGACCAGCACGGTGTGTCCAGGTGGTTGGGTGTGTTAAGGTGGGAACATTACTCATAAATTGTTCTCAAGTAAAATCCAATTAATTGGGAGCTAGGACCTGGTATAGGGCTGGAGCTGGGAGTGGAGGTGGAGACTGTAACTGGAGTGGAAATGGTAGGAGAGAGACTGAGGGTGACATCATTTATGGAAATGATGCTCACCTCGGGCGTTAGGGTGGCGGAGGTGGTGACTGTGGGATCCGCAGGGGCGGACGTGGTGTAATGTGTGTCATAGGCAATTATTTTGGCGGTGTTCAGATGAGTGGCGTCAGTCGGGGTGGAAGTGGCGGCAGCAGCACCAACGGGGGCAGAAGAGATGTTCTGGTTAGGTCTCGCATTGGTGTCGGGGGCGGTGGATCTTGCGGTGGTCACGGCAGTGGCAGATCTAGTAGCGATCGGTGGCCACCCCACCAGTCTCCACATACATCGCATCATCCTCCGCCATTTCCGCCACCTACAAACGGACCCCAGCACAAGAGATATATTTCCCTCCTCACACCATCCGCTTTCTGTAAAGACCATTCCCATCCGTGACTATCTTGTCAGGTCCACCCACCCCTCACCGCCTTCCGCCCCAAAAAACCCACCCTCCCCTCCCGGCACCTTCCCTGCCACCACAGGAATCGCAAAACCTGCACCGACACCTCCCCCGACACCTCCGTCCAAGGAGCCTTCCACATCCATCGGAGTTTTACCTGCACTTTCATACATGTCATTTACTGTATCCGTTGCTCCCAAAGCGGTCTCCTCTACATTGGCGAGACAGAATGCCTACTTGCAGAGTGCTTCAGAGAACATCTCCAGGACACCCGCACCAACCAACCCTACTGCCTTGTGGCCGAGCACTTCAACTCCCCATCCCATTCTACTAAGGACATGCAGGTCCTGGGCCTCCTCCATCACCACATCCCAACCACCCGACGCCTGGAGGAAGAATGCCTCATCTTCTGCCTTGGGACCCTCCAACCACACAGCATCAATGTGGAGTTCATCAGTTCCTCATTTCCCCTCTCCCCCCCCACCTTACCCCAGTTCCAACCTTCCAACTCAGCACCGCCCTCATGACCTGTCCATTTTCCTTCCCACATATCCGCTCCACCCTCCTCTCCAAACTATCACCACTCACATTTATCTCTCCACCCCTTCAGCTCACAAGCCTCATTCCTGGTGAAGGGCTTTTGCCTGAAATGTCAATGTTCCTGCTCCTTGAATGCTGCCTGACCTGTTGTGCTTTTCTACACCCTCGATTCTGACTAATATTACAGTCAACCTGCTAGAAAGATAAGGCTGTACATCTGAAACTCATTCCAATTACCAAGAAAAATCAATCTGAATATTTGAATGCTGGAAATTTATAAGTGAAGCATTGAATATGTCAATAGGCTTAATATTATTAAGCTGTGGTGTATTTTTGAATTTTGAACATTACTCATAAATTGTTCTCAAGTAAAATCCAATTAATGACAAAATATTTGGGTATATTTAAATAACTTCTGTGCTAATGGTTAATTAGACTGAGAATCACTACATATACATTTCAAACTACCTCAGTTCTTTCTGCTAATTCATGTTTAATCTGAATATATTAATTGTGCTATCAGAGCTATTGAATAAAGCAGTCTTAAACAGTAAAACTGATTAATTTCATTTTAACTATGTCAGTAGGTAATTGCATACACATTATTCCATACTGTGCTATATTCCATGCTCGTTGTTTTGGATGACTTAATACAATTTAAGGATGTTGTTTGGATTGGAGGGATTGAGCTCTATGGAAAGGCTGAATAAGCTGGGGCTTTTTTCCCTGAAGCATCAGAGGCTTAGGGGTGACCTCATAGAGGTTTATAAAATCATGAGGGATGTGGATAGGGTGAAGAGCCAAAGTTTTTTTTCCTAGAGTGGGAGAGTCCGAAACGAGAGGACATAGGTCTAGGGTGAGGGGGCGGTCTGAAGGACAACTTTTTCACGCATAGGATGGTGCATGAGATGCCAGGAGGCGGGTACAATTACAATTTTTAAAAGGTATCTGGAAAGGTACATAAATAGGAATGGTTTGGTGAGATATGGGCCAAATGCTGCCAAATGGTACTAGATCAGTTTTGGATATCTGGTCGACATGGATGAGTTACTCTGACTCTACGACTTTATTAAGATGATGCAAAAATATGCTAATGTAGGCATTTCATAAACCCAGACTGTGAACAGTAAATTTCAGTCCAGTTTTCCAAGTATTTAGAACGCAAGGGTATAAGATATAGAAGCAGAGTTAGGCCATTTGGCCAATTAATTGCTCGGCCATTCGGTCATAGCTGATATATTGTTCATAGAATCCCTTCAGTGTGGAAGCAGGCCATTCTGCCCAAATCCACACCGACCCAAAGAGCATCCCACCCAAACCCATTCCCCTCATTTCCCTTGACTAATGCACCTAACCTGCACATCCCTGAACACTGGGCATTTTAGCATTGCCAATTCACTTAACCTGCACATCTTTGGAGTGTGGGTGGAAACCCACGTCGACACAGGGAGAATGTGCAAATTCCACACAGACAGTCACTTGAGGCTGGAATTGAACCCAGGTCCTTGGCATTGTGAAGCAGCAGTGCTAACTACTGAGCCATCATGCTGCCCCTGTTCAACCCCATTCTCCTGGCTTCTCCCCGTAATCTTTGATCTCCTTACGAATTAAGAATCTATCTATCTCTGTCCTAAATACTCTGTGACTTGGCTTCCACAGCCTTCTGTGGCAATGAATTCCACAGATTGACCATCTACTGGCTGAAGAAATTCCTCTTCATCTCCATTCTAAAGGATCATACCTTCATTCTGAGGCTGTACTCTCAGTTCTAGTTTCTCCTACTCGTGGAAACATTGTGAGGGTAGCACGGTGGCTCAGTGGTTAGCATGGCTGCCTCACAGCGCCAGGGACTTACGTTTGATTCCAGCCTCGGGCAACTGTCTGTGTGGAGTTTGCACATTCTCCCCGTGTCTGCACGGGTTTCCTCCGGGTGCTCTGGTTTCCTCCTACAATCCAAAGATGTGCAGGCCAGGTGAATTGGCCATGCTAAATTACCCAAAATGTTAGGTGCATTACTCAGGGGTAAATATAGGGTAGGGGAATGGGTCTGGTTGGGTTACTTTTCAGAGGGTTGGTGTGGAGTTGTTGGGCCAAAGGGCCTGTTTCCACATTGTAGGGAATCTAATTTAATCTTCAATCCACTCTATCTAGGCCTCTCAGTAATCTGTAAATTTCAATCCCCTGTCATCCTTCTACTCTCCATTGAGTACAGAACCAGAGTCAACAACTGCTCCTCATGTGAAAGCCCTTCATCCCAAGGATCATTCTTGTAAACCTCGTCTGGGTCTTCTCCAAGGCCACCAAATCCTTCCTTCGATAGAGGACCCAAAACTGTTAACAATATTCCAAATGCAGTCTGACCAGAACTTTATAAAGCCTCACCAATACATAGAGTCATAGAGTCATAGAGATGTACAGCATGGAAACAGACCCTTCGGTCCAACCTATCCATGCCGACCAGATATCCCAACCCAATCTAGTCCACCTGCCAGCACCTGGCCCATATCCTTCCAAACCTTTCCTATTCATGTTCCCATCCAAATACCTCTTAAATGTTGCAATTGTACCAGCTTCCACCACTTCCTTTATTTATTTATTTTTATTTTTTTTTATTTTATTTTTTTTTTTGTTCCTCCTGCAGGATGTTTGAGGTAGGGGTGACCACCGATACTCCTGCCGACTTCGTCTGCAGGAAATGCAGTCAGATCCTGATCCTCACCGAACGAGTTAGGGAACTGGAACTGGAGTTGGATGAACTGAGGATTATTCGAGAGGCTGAGAGGGTGATTGATACCATCTGCCACTTCTCAGCCCATTGGCCCATCTGGTCAAGATCCTGTTGTAATGTGAGGTAACTGTCTTCGCTGTCCACTACACCTCCAATTTTGGTGTCATCTGCAAACTTACCAACTGTACCTCTTATGCTCGCATCCAAATCATTTATGTAAATGACAAAAAATGGAGGACCCAGCATTGATCCTTGTGGCACCCTACTGGTCACAGGCCTCCAGTCTGAAAAACAACCCTCCACCACCACCCTCTGTCTTCTACCTTTGAGCCAGTTCTGTATCCAAATAGCTAGTTCTCCCTGTATTCCATGAGATCTAACATTGCTAATCAGTCTCTTAAGGGGACCCTTGTCGAATGTCTTACTGAAGTCCATATAGATCACATCTACCGCTCTGCTCTTGTTTTCTATCTCTGTCAAAATCAGCATGAGCATTGCATTTGCCTACTAAATTGCCTACTGAACCTGCATGTTAACCTTTGGAGTATGCTGAACTGGGACTAATAAGATTCTTTGTGCTTCTCAGCTAACTTGGCCCCAATGCCATGCCCCTCCCAATTACCTTCAGCCCCTCCCCGGCCCACAAGCCTCATTCCTGATGAAGGGCTTATGGCCAAAACGTCAATTCTCGTACTCCATGGATACTGCCTGACCTGCTGTGCTTTTCCAGCACCACACTCTCTACACTCTTAATTACCTAGAATTATCTTGCCATTATCTCTCTGCTTACATATTCTGTGCCTGTATGCTTCCCTCCACTTCACCTGACAAAGGAACAATGCTCCATAAGCTTGTGATTTTAAATAAACCCGTTGCACTATAACCTGGTGCCACGTGACTTCCGACTAACTTTTGTGAACAAAATTTTCATGTGTGTCTGATTTACTTGCACACTTACTGGGACTTGTTTTACACTAATAATGAGACATTGGTTTATTATCATTGAAACACAAGATATATACATGCAGTTCTATGAAACCTGTCTTTCTCTCTAATCTCCATATTTATTAACCTTACAGTTCTTAAAGCACTGTGCTTTAAAATCTGCTTTTGAAGTACAAGATGATACTACAGCAAACTTTATTTTAACTGGCACTCTTGCTAAACCGTCAAAACCTACATACGTGAATTACTGCAAGTGTACTGCATTATTGTGAAATCCAAAATGTGCAAGTAGTCACTTGAGGGTGTGAGTGAGAGGGCTCTCTGCTGGTAAGTTTTATTTATTGAAATGTTACATATAAGTTAAGTGACTTATGCTGCAAATAGAGTATAGCGGTGATGTGTATTACATTTTATTACTTAGTGTATGTTTTTATGTTTGTTATGTGGACTTCTTGATCAACCAGAATATTTGATCAACCAGTACATAGAACATAGAACATAACATAGTCCAGGCCCTTCGGCCCTCAATGTTGTGCTGTCCTTTTATCCTATTTCTAAGATTAGACGAACCTACATACCCTTCATTGTACTTCCATCCATATTCCGAACCAAGAGTCGCTTAAATGTCCCCAATAAATCTGACTCTACTACCACTGCTGGCAGTGCATTCCACACACCCACCACTCTCTGAGTAAAGAACCTACCTCTGACATCTCCCCTAAATGGTGGCATGGTGGCACAGTGGTTAGCACTGCTGCCTCACAGCGCCAGAGACCTGGTGGAGTTTGCACATTCTCCCTGTGTTTGCGTGGATTTCTTCCGGATGCTCCAGTTTCCTCCTACAATCCAAAAATGTGCAGGTTAGGTGAATTGGCCATGCTAAATTACCCTTAGTGTTAGGTGAAGGGGTAAATGTGGGGGAATGGGTCTGGATGGGTTGCTCTTCAGAGGGTCGGTGTGACTTGTTGTGCCGAAGCGCCTGTTTCCGCACTGTAAGTAATCTAATCTAAACCTTCCTCCTATCACTTTAAAATTATGCCCCTTTCTGATAGACATTTCTGCCAAGGGAAAATGTCTCTGGCTATCCATTCAATTTATGCCTCTCTACATCTTGTACACCTCTCTCAAGTTACCAGTCATCCTTCTTCGCTCCAATGAGAAAAGCCCTAGCTCACTCAACCTTTCTTAAAACATGCGCACCAGTCCAGGCAGCATCCTGGTAAACCTCCTCTGCACCCTCTCAAAAGCTTCCACATCATTCCTAATGAGGCGACCAGAACTGAACACAATATTCCAGGTGTGGTCTAATCAGGACTGTGTAGACCTGCATCATAACCTCGTGGTTCTTAAACTCAATCCCCCTGCGAATGAAAGCCAACACATCATATGCCTTCTTAACAACCTTATCAACCTATGGTGGCAACTTTGAGGGATCTATGGACATGGACTCCAAGATCCCTCTGTTCCTCTACACTGCCAAGATTCCTGCCTTTAACCCTGTATTCTGCATTCAAATTCGACCTTTCAAAGTGAAGGACTTCACACTTTGCCAGGTTGAACTCCATCTGCCACTTATCAGCCCACTCTGCCAATGTCTCATTGCAACCAAAACAGCCATCCACAACCTTCATGTCATTGGCAAACTCACTAGCCCACTCTTCCACTTCCTCATCCAAGTCATGTGTAACAATCACAAAGAGCAGATCCCTGCGGAACACTGCTGGTCACTGAGCTCCAGGCTGAATACTTTCCATATGCTATCATCCTCTGTCTTCTATTGGCCAGCCAATTCTGTATCCAGATAGACAGACAGTTTCCCTGTATCTCATGCCTCCTTACTTTCTGAATTAGCCTGCCACGGGGAACATTGTCAAACACCTCGCTAAAATACATGTACACCGCATCGACTGATCTACCTTCAGCAATGTGTTTTGTCACATCCTCAAAGAATTCAATAAGGATTGTGAGGCAGGACCAGCCCCTCACAAAGCATGCTGACTATCTCTAATCAAGCTATGGTTTTCCAAGTAATCATAAATCCTGTCTCTCAGAATCTTCTCCAATACTTTGCCCACCACTGACGTAAGACGGACTGGTCTGTAATTCCCAGAATTATCCCTATTCCCTTCCTTGAACAAGGAAATAAAATTTGCTGTCCTCCGATCATCTGGCACTACTCCAGTGGACAGTGAGGATGCAAAGATCGTCACCAAAGGTGCAGCAATCTTTTCCCTTGCTTCCTGTAGTTACCTATGGTTTATCCTGACTGGCCCAGGGTTTATGTTTTTCAAAATTTCAACATTAACCCCGCAAATCCGTCTGTTTCAAGCTGTTGTCAGAAACGTCAAGGTCCCTCTCAGTAGTGAATAGACAATAGACAATAGACAATAGGTGCTGGAGTAGGCCATTCTGCCCTTCGAGCCAGCACCACCATTCATTATGATCATGGCTGATCATCCTTAATCAGTATCCTGTTCCTACCTTATCTCCATAACCCTTGATCCCACTATCCTTAAGAGCTCTAACCAACTCTTTCTTGAAAGTATCCAGAGACTTGGCCTCCACAGCCTTCTGGGGCAGAGCATTCCACACACTCACCACTCTCTGGGTGAAGAAGTTTCTCCTCATTTCTGTTCTAAGTGGCCTATCCCTTATTTTTAAACTGTGCCCTCTAGTTCGGGACACACCCATCAGCGGAATCATGCTTCCTGCCTCCAGAGTGTCCAATACTTTAATAATCTTATATGTCTCAATCAGATCCCCTCTCATCCTTCTAAACTCAAGCGTATACAAGCCGAGTCGCTCCAATAGTCCCGCCATTCCGGGAATTGACCTCGTGAACCTACACTGCACTCCCTCAATAGCCAGACTGTCTTTCCTCAAATTTGGAGACCAAAACTGCGTACAATATTCCAGGTGCGGTCTCACCAGCTGCAGAAGGACCTCTTTGCTTCTATACTCAATTCCTCTTGTTATGAAGGCCAGCATGCTATTAGCTTTCTTCACTGCCTGCTGTACCTGCATGCTTGCTTTCATTGACTGATGTATACTGAAGCAAAATATTCATTAAGGACTTTCCCTACTTCTTCGGACTCCAGGCGCAAGTTCCTTCCTCTATCCCTGATCGGTCCTACCTTCATTCTGGCCATCCTCTTGTCCCTCACGTAAGGGAGGGTTTTCTTAATCTTACCCACTAAAGCTTTCTTGTGCCCCTTTCTCACTCTCCTAAATCCATTCTTCAGCTCCTTCGTGGCTACCTGGTAACCCCCTGAAGCCCTGTCAGATCCTTCTTTCTCTTGACTAGTGTAGGCTTCCTTCTTCCTTTCGATTTGGAGATTCAAGTGTTGGACTGGGGTGTACAAAGTTAAAAATCACACAACACCAGGTTACAGTCCAACAGGTTTAATTGGAAGCTTTCGGAGCGACGCTCCTTCATCAGGTGGTAGTGGAGGGCTCAATTCTAACATACAGAATTTATAGCAAAAATTTACAGTGTGATGTAACTGAAATTATACATTGAAAAATTGATTGTCTGTTAAGCCTTTCATCTGTTAGAACACAGTGGACTTCGGGACAGGCAGCAGAGAAACGTGGCCAAGCAGAGGCTGATAGCTAAGTTCGGTACCCATAGGGAGGGCCTCAACCAGGACCTTGGGTTCATGTCACATTACAGGTGACCACCATTGCACTATGCACACGCACAGATACTCCATACATACACACACTCTCACAACACACAGGCACTCCTATACACACATACACACGGACACACATACACACAGATGTGCACACAGACACCCACACACACCCTTTAGACACACACACACTCACACATGCACCCCCTCACAGACTTAAAACACTCTGCATTCACTACACACACACACACATACACTTTCTCACACTCACAACCC
>NC_057715.1:2069715-2095913 GCF_004010195.1 Chiloscyllium plagiosum | reverse complement strand
GGTTTTGTGATTTACACATGAAAGAAGTGAAACTATCACTGTATTCTAACAGATGAAAGGCTTAACAGACAATCAATTTTTCAATGTATAATTTCAGTTACATCACACTGTAAATGTTTGCTATAAATTCTGTGTGTTAGGATTGAGTTCTCCACTACCACCTGATGAAGGAGTTTCACTCCGAAAGCTAGTCCTTCCAATTAAACCTGTTGGACTATAACCTGGTGTTGTGTGATTTTTAACCTACTTCTTGGATACACTTCTGGTCCCATAGGTACCAGTTACTAAAAGCTTTGCTGTACCTCAGTTACAGCAGTCCAAGGTGCCTGCTTCTTGCTCTGACATTGTCTCTACTGCCATCCCCTCTGATTTGAGTGGCCCCTTTAAATAGAGTTCTCCAGGTCAACCCCAAGGACAAAGGCTTCCTATTGTTTCCTATTTTGGCATGGTAACTGACATGTAGAATCTTCCTACGTAGCTACAGTTTGATGCAGCTATGTAATTAGCATAATTCAGTTACTGCGTGTTAATGAGTTTCTGTCTGTGGGAAAGGTATTACATAGGACAGTATTGGATATTATAATTTCCCTTGGCAAAAATGAGGGCTCGATTACAGTGGTGCTGGAAAAGCACAGCAGGTCAGGCAGCATCCGAGGAGCAGGAAAATCAACATTTTGGGCAAAAGCCCTTCAAAAAGAATGAGCTCATTCCTGATGAAGGGCTTTTGCCTGAAACGTCGACTCTCTTGCTCCTCGGATGTTGCCTAACCTGTGCTTTTCCAGCACCACCCTCTCTCGATTATAATTTCCCTATTGATTGAACCGACCCTAGGACCCCCAGACTGTCTCAAAACTCATTCTACCAAAGCTCCAAACTATTGTTCCATCCGAAACCTCGTAGCATTGACTCATCAACAACTATTCGATATCATCAATCAAGGTTAATGACTTGCATATCTGTCTGGCCCTGATCTAATTTAACAGTAAATTCTGCAAGCTTCCTGGTTTACTATCTCAGTTCCCTTCTCAGGCATGCTGAGCTGGCCAGTTTTCCCAATGTGCCGTTCAGTTGGCCAGTGTTGTTTTGGAGTCCCAAAAGAGCTGTTAATTTATTTAAAAGGGACATTCCATTACCTACACTTGCCCATTATCTCCTCAAACAATTGTAACAGATTCGTCAGGTATGATCTCCCTTTGACGAAGCTGTGGTAATTCAGCCCTATCCTGCCTTGCTCTCTGCAATTTCATCCTCAATAATGGAATCTAATATCTTTGCAACAACTCAGGTCAGGTTTACCAGCTTATACTTTCCTGTCTTCTGAGTCCCTCCCTTCCTAATCATTAGATTAGCCATGTTCCAGTAGTATGTGACCCTCCCTGACCTCAGTGATTCCTGAAATATCACCATCACCTCCTCTTCCACAATCTCCTAATCTATCTCTTTCAGAAACCTGGGGTGTGGTCCATCCGTTCTGGGTGGTTTACCAGCTCATGCATATTTTATATATCCTTACATTGCCTGTTAGAAAAAGGTGGAAAAGACTTACGTAAAGTTCCTTAAATCACTTCAATTATCAGATAAATTTCAGATTCAATGGAATTTACTTGATTGTTTCAAATTTATTGGAGTTTTTGTGAAAATGAGTCTGTTATACATACATTTTCATTTGTAATGGTTGTGATTGTGTCGCTCACTCCCAAAACCTGTCCTCGAAAATTGACTCACTCTGTATGATCAAATGCTCTGAATTGGTCTCAGCAATGAATACTTATGGCTTTCATACATGTATACTTTCAATTTTTCTGAAGGCAGACAGAAGGAACTCTGAGGTGAGGTCAGACAAAGTTGGTGATTTTTCAAAGTAATGATAAAATAATTAATCACAAACAATTCATTCAATCCAATTTTCATTTTTCCATCATAAGTTACTCGTGAATAGATTATAGTTTAGGAGAGATTTGGAGTAGAAATGAGGTTTAGTGGACCTTGAGGATGAAATGTCATTGTTTTAATCAATATAAATCTGTATATGCACATAATGCAGTTTAAATGATTTTATGCTAAAATGAATCTTTTAAAATTTGCTTTGTAGTAGTGACAGTGAGTTGCATATTTCCCAAGTCCAAGAATTTGGAAAGCATTGTGGATTGCATCCTGCAATGTGTATAAGAATGTCAAACACCAGGTAGCTTGTTAGTTAAGAATGAAATTGAATCTATGGCACTGAATGACATAGGGTCAGATGATGTGGAGTCTGTGTGGGTGGAGATGAGGAACCACAAAGGCAAAAAAACCATAATGAGAGTTATGTATAGACCTCAGAAGTGGTCAGGACCAGGGGCGCTAGATGTACCAGGAGATAGATAGGGCATGTCAGAAAGGAAAGGTCATGGTGATCATGGGGGACTTCAATATGCAAATAGACTGGCTGAATAGTATTGCTGGTGGATCCAAAGTTGGGAATTCATGGAATGCTTACAAGTTGGCTTTTTGGAACAGCTTGCGATGGAGCCCACAAGGGAGCAGGCTATTCTGGACTTCGTGCTATGTAATGAGCCAGACTTTATAATAGGTCTTAAAATAAGGGAACACTTAGGAGGCAGTGATCATAATATGGTAGGGTTCAGTCTCCAGTTTGAAAGAGAGAAAGCAAAATTGGATGTAATGGTGTTTAAGTTAAATAAAGGTAATTACAGGGGCATGAGAGAGGAACTGGCGAAAATCAACTGGAAGCAGAGCCTAGTGGGGAAGACAGTAGAGAAACAATGGCAGGAGTTTCTGGGTGTACTTGAAGACACAGAGGTTCATCCCAAAGAAAAGAAAGATTATCCGGGGATGGGGGTGTGTGGTGGAATTTGACAGCCATGACTGACAAAGGAAGTCAGGAAATGTATCACAGAAAAAGAGAGAGCCTAAGGAGAGGATCAAATAGATTGCAGATTGTGTAATTTTTGAGCAAAATTGTATGTATCTGCAAATATAATTCTGCAAATGCAAATTCAACCCATAGACTTACGTGTGCATGCATGAGAGAGAGTGTGAGTGTGTGCATTTGAGTGTGAGTGCAAGCGAGAGAGTGTGTGTTTGTGTGTGTGTGCATGCTTGGTAAAGTGCATGTGTGATGGAGTATAAGCCTGTGAGATGGTGTGTGCGTGTGTGTGAGTGTGTGAGTGGTGTATGTATGTGTGTATGAGAAAGCGTGTATATATGAGAGGATCTGCATGAGTGTGTGAGAATGTAAGCGTGTGTGTGAGAGAATGTACAGTGTAGTGAGGTCACCTGTAGTATGACATGAACCCAAGGTCCCAGTTGAGGCCATCCTCATGGATCCTGAACTTGGTTATCAGCCTCTGCTCGGCCACTCTGCGTTGATGCGTATCCCAAAGTTTGCCTTGAAGGATGGTTACCTGAAGATCTGAGACCAAAAGTCCCTGACTGCTGAAGTGTTCCCTGACTGGGAGGAGCTGGCTGGCCACAGCCAGTGTACTGCAGATAAGTAGAGAGTTCCCTTGGATCGGGAGATGTTTGAAGAGAAGAAAAGAAATATATAACCAACAGGTACGTTCGGCCCCGTGTGTTCCTCGAGAAGGAATACGCGGTGTCTACCAACACCCTCAAGGTTTTCAGGGAGAGCTGGGCACTGCAGGGTTATGGAGTGTTTTAGTTCCCCCTTTGACTCTATTTTAATTTAATCCCTGCCCTCCCTTCACTCTTTTGATCACTTGGCATTGCCCTTTGTTAAGGAGAGCACTGCCTGTCACTGACCACTCAGGTGTTTCTTTTCTTCCTGGTGGTGGAATAGGAATAAGGATTTACACACTCATTGTTCCTCACTGTGTCCAACACCTGCACACACATGACATGGATGCTGGGAAATAAAAATATACAAACAGGGGATTCAGAGTTTTCTGATTTGAAGGACTGACTCCAAAAAAAAAGAAAAAAAATATAACCAGGAGATACATGCGGGCCTGGGGGTCCCTAAGGAAGGTGTCTACCAACACCCTTGAGATTTTCAGGGAGAAGTGGGCACCGCGGGGCATGGTGTGTTTTATTTTCTGCTCCGATTCTATTTTTATTTAATCCCTGCCCCTCACTTTCACTTTTTTGATCATTCAGCATTGCCCTTTGTTGAGGGCACTGCTTGTCACTGGACAAGTATTAGTGTAGGATAAAACAAAAGAAAAAAAAAGGAAAAAGTGTAACCAGGAGCTGTCACTGTGGCTTAGTTGGTTAAACCGCCCATCACATAAACAGAAGATGCTTTGTTCAAATTGCAGTGGTGCCTATCCTTTATATTGACAGCTTATTGTTTAAACTTCTTGCAAAAATGCCATGTTGTTGATCGAGCATGTTGAAGGAAACAACTATAACCAGGAGGTAATGCTGGCCAGGCGAAAGCATTAGTCAGTACGCGGGGTGCTGAAAGGCCAGCAGCCCACCTGTAGGAAAGCAGGTCGAGGGTGGTTTGGTTGGTATGCGGGGTGACTGGGAGCTGGGAGGCTAATGACCGGGCCGGAGGAAAGCAGGCGTGGAGAGGATCAGACAGTATGCAGGATAGGCAGAGACCTGAAGACTGACAACCTAGTCATAGGAAAGTGGCCTGGATGGTCTTGTCAGTACGCGGGGTGACTGGGAGCTGGATGGTTGACAACTGTCCGGAGCAAAGTGTGTCTGGGAAGGGTTGGTCTGTACGCAGGGCAGCCAAAGACTGGAAGGCTAATGACTGTCCTGCAGGAAGGCTAGCAAAGGAGGGTCTGATCAGTACATGATGTGGACCAGTGTCAGGTTCTCGGTGACAGGAGTGTGGCAGAGAAAGTTGAGTTGTGCAATCAGTGGTTTTTTATTGATGAATGTTGTTGTTGGCTATATTGTGTTTTGGAGACTGCTTTCCTTTGTGCCTGGGTGCAGGCGATGTGCAAACCGTTTGCATTTGTATATTGTGGGCTTCAGCCTGCTGTAAACTTTGCCCTCAGGGGCTGAAACGGACTCTTTTCTGGATTTCTGTCATTGTGGTACCTTTAAGAGGACAGTGACTTGTGTGAAAGTTCTGTATGTGTTTTATGTAGTGCTGTTGTTTTGTGACATTTTGGGTACCTTATGGTTGTGTCCCTAATTCTCTTGTGTATTGTTATTGTTGTATTGTATAGAAATAACCTGGACATACCCCGTTTCTTTGTAGTTTTTTTGACTGTTAATTCTTAGTCAATTTGTGGAATGTTGAGCAAAAATAACCAGAAGGTTTAGAATCTCCGAAGTTCAGGGATCTGACTCTGAGCTGGTTGGTAATAGCCAGTGTATGCTGTATAAGTAAATAAAGAGTGACCTCATGATGGAATATTGACCACTGTGCATTTATTTCATCTTTGGTGAATACAGACGCAAAGTACTCTGTCTTCCAATTCCACACACACTGTCGCTTTGGTCCCTAATGGATCCCACTCTTACCCTGATTATTCTGTTGCCCTAAATATATTTACAACATGCCTTCGGATTTTCCATAATATTGTCTGCCATGTTGTCTTTTTGCACCCCTAACTTTTATTTAAAATAATATCCTGCACTTTATATACTCCTTTCGAGCATCTACTGTTTTTGAGCTCTCCATATCTGTCATAAGCGTCATTTCTTTTCCTGACTCAATCCTTATGTCCCATGACATCCAGGGTTCTCTGGATTTTTTAATCTCATGCTGTCTTTATGGAAACATGCTGGCCCTGCACTCTCACTATTACCCTTCTGAATAACTTCCACATGTCTAATGTGGATTTTCCAGCAAGTAGCTGTTTCCACATTACTTTTCCATATCCTGATGCTGCCTGGCTTGCTGTGTTCTTCCAGCTTTCTGCTTGTCTACCCATACCACCTTGGCCAGATCTTTTCTTAACAAATTAAAATTTATTTTTCCTCAATTCCATGTCTTAATTTCTGGTCCTTAACCATAATTACCTTAAATTTGTTGAATGATGATCACTGTCAACAAGATGCTCCCCAACACATCTACTATCTGCCCAGCTTTGGTTCCTAAAATTTGGCATCTCCCCATATGTTGTCGAACCTTCTACGTACTGTCTGAAGAAAAGTTCTTTGGGTCACATTTTTAGAATTTTGCCCCTTTAAGCCCTTCACACTTTGTCTGTACTATCTATTTTTGGGAAGTTGAAATCCCCTACCATTATTATCCTGTTATTTTTATCTTTCTTGGAGATTTGCCAGCATCTGTCTTTATAGCTAAAACTTATATTAATGGGGGAAGGGGAAATGAACCATCAACCTTACAGGGATAAATCTGACAAATAAGTTTCTAAGTTGAGGGTGTATTTCATACACAATATTTGGAATGAACCAAACAATTCCATCATTCTTAACATTTAAGTCCATCATCTGAAGTCCTTCTGCTGAGGTACATCGAGTTTAAACAAATAAAAAACTAGAGATGCTGGAATCCAAGGTATACAAGCAGGAGACTGGAAGAACACAGCAAGCCAGGCAGCATCAGGAAGTGGAGAAGTGTAACCCTTCTCCAGGATTGGGGTGGGTGTAAGGGGAACTGCAGATAAAGGGGGTGTGGAGAGCAGGGTGGTGAGGTGGGGACAGGTGAACACAGCTAGAGGGTACAACCTGGTTTGTCGATGGGGGGAAGGTATCACATATGCATGCACCTGCCCCACTGAACTCATCTCGTCCTGTCTCTCCTCCATCCTCTTCCACATGGTTCAGGCACTTCCCCACCACATCCGCGACATCAACGACACCCTCCACCTCTTCAGCAACTTCCAGTTCCCCGGCCCCCAGCACTTTATCTTCACTATGGATGTGCAGTCCTTATACATATCCGTACACCACAAGGATGGCCCTCAGGCGTTCAGCTTCTTCCTCTCCAGCAGACCCAATCAGACCCCCTCCACCAATACCCTCCTCCACCTCGTCGAAGTCCTCACCTTTAATAACTTTTCCTTTAACTCCTCCTGTTTTCTCCAAATAAGGGGTATGGCCATTGGCACTCAGATGGCCCCAGCTATGCCTACCTCTTTGTTGGCTATGTCAAACGGTCCCTCCTCAGTACCTACACAGGCACTGTGTCCCAAATGTTCTGCTGTTACATTGATGACTGCATCGATGCAGGGTCCTGCACCCAGGCTGAATTGGAGCAGTTCATTGACTTCACCCACAACTTCCACCCCATCCTCAAATTCACTTGGCTCATCTCGGACACCTCCCTCCCCTTTCTTGGCCTCTCCATTTCAATCTCCAGCGACAGTCTCCAGACGGACATTTACTATAAACCCACAGACTCTCACAACTACCTGGACTGCACCTCCTCTCACCCAATATCCTGTAAGAATGCCATCCTGTTCTCCTAATTCCTCTGCCTCCACCTCATCTGCTCAGATGAGGAGACATTCCACTCTCAAACATCCCAGATGTACACCTATTTCAAACAACGTGCGTTTCCTCCCTCTGTCATCAGGCAACCCTCCACCGAACCACCTCCATTCCCCATTCCACTGCTCTCACCCACCCAAACGCAATAAAGACAGGGTTCCCCTTGTCCTCACCTACCACCCCACCAGTCTCCACATCCAACACATCATCCTTAAATAGTTCCACCAACTCCAACTAGACCCCACCACCAAGAACATCTTCCCCTCCCCAGCTCTCTCTGCCTTTTGCAAGGACAATTCCCTTTGACAGTCCTTGGTTTGCACCATTCTCTCCACCAACCCCCTCGAATCCCCAGGTACCTTCTCCTGCAACTGGAAAAGATGCAAAACCTTCTGGTACACCATGTTCCTCACTTCCATCTGGGGTCCCAAAGAGTCCTTCCAGGTAGACAGGTGTTCACCTTCCTATCCTCCAACTTAGTTCATTGTAAAAGGTGCTCCCGATGTGGTCTTCTCTACATTGGGGAGACCAAATGAAGGGAACGTTTTGCTGAGCATCTCAGCTGGCCCACAGGGACCGACCTGACCTCCCAGTCACCACCCATTTTAATTCCCCTTCCCACTCCCTTTCTAACATGACCATCCTTGGCCTCCTCACCCTGAACAACTTCTCTTTCCAATTCTCCCACTTTCTCCAAACCAAAGGAGTAGCCATGGGCACCCGCATGGGCCCCAGCTATGCCTGCCTCTTCGTAGGATATGTGGAACAGTCCATCTTCCGCAGCTACATTGGCACCACCCCCCACCTTTTCCTCCGCTACATCGATGACTGTATCGGCGCTGCCTCGTGCTCCCACGAGGAGGTTGAACAGTTCATCCACTTTACCAACACCTTCCACCCTGACCTCAAATTCACCTGGACCGTCTCAGACTCCTCCCTCCCCTTCCTAGACCTTTCCATTTCTATCTCGGGCGACCGAATCAACACGGACATTTACTATAAACCGACTGACTCTCACAGCTACCTAGACTACACGTCCTCCCACCCTGCCCCCTGTAAAAACATCATCCCATATTCCCAATTCCTTCGTCTCTGCCGCATCTGCTCCCAGGAGGACCAGTTCCAATACCGTACAACCAAATGGCCTCCTTCTTCAAAGACCGCAATTTCCCCCCAGACGTGGTCGACGATGCCCTCCAACGTATCTCCTCCACTTCCTGCTCCTCCGCCCTTGAGCCCTGCCCCTCAAACCGCCACCAGGACAGAACCCCACTGGTTCTCACCTACCACCCCACCAACCTCCATATACAGCGTATCATCCGCCCTCATTTCCGCCACCTCCAAACGGACCCCACCACCAGGGATATATTTCCCTCCCCTCCCCTATCAGCATTCCGAAAAGACCACTCCCTCCGTGACTCCCTCGTCAGGTCCACACCCCCCAGCACCTCCACTCCCGGCACCTTCCCCTGCAACCGCAAGAAATCCAAAACTTGTGCCCACACCTTACTTCCCTCCAAGGCCCCAAGGGATCCTTCCATATCCACCACAAATTCACCTGCATCGCCACACACATCATTTATTGCATCCGCTGCACCCGATGTGGCCTCCTCTATATTGGGGAGACAGGCCGCCTACTTGCGGAACGTTTCAGAGAACACTTCTGGGACACCCGGACCAATCAACCCAACCACCCCGTGGCTCAACACTTTAACTCCCCCTGCCACTCCACCAAGGACATGCAGGTCCTTGGACTCCTCCATCGCCAGACCATGGCAACACGATGGCTGGAAGAAGAGCGCCTCATCTTCTGCCTGGGAACCCTCCAACCACAAGGGATGAACTCAGATTTCACCAGTTTCCTCATTTCCCCTCCCCCCACCTTGTCTCAGTCAAATCCCTCGAACTCAGCACCGCCTTCCTAACCTGCAATCTTCTTCCTGACCTCTCCGCCCCCACCCCATTCCGGCCTATCACCCTCACCTTGACCTCCTTCCACCTATCGCATTTCCAACGCCCCTCCCCCAAGTCCCTCCTCCCTACCTTTTATCTTAGCCTGCTGGACACACTTTCCTCATTCCTGAAGAAGGGCTTATGCCCGAAACGTCGATTTTCCTGCTCCTTGGATGCTGCCTGACCTGCTGCGCTTTTCCAGCAACACATTTTCAGCTCCTCCACTGCCACAACATATCAGACTGCAAATTGGAGAAACAACACCCTATCTTCCGCCTAGGCAGCCTACAGCCCAGAGGACTCATCATTGAGTTCTCTACTGTCAAACAACCTCCCTTCCCATCACCTGACTCCCTTCTCAGCCGTTCCCCCTCCCTTCCATTTCTCTTATTGACCCTTCCTTCGAGCCACCAACCGAATTCATTCCTCTCATTGATCAAAGAAGCCATACTGTCTTTGCCTATTCCCAATTTACCACCTTGTCCCCACACCCCCTTCATCTGCAGCTTTTGTTACACCCACTCCCAGTCCTGAAGAAGGGTTACACCCAACTTCTCCACCTCTTGATGCTGCCCAGCTTGAAGTGTATCAAGGGTCCAATGAGTTCTTGACCAAATAGGTGGATGAGGGTAAAGCCATTGAGTGGTGTATATGGATTTCAGTAAGGCATTTGATAAGATTCCCCATGGTAGGCTATTGCACAAAATATGGAGGCATGGGATTGAGGGCAACTTAGCAGTTTGGATCAGAAATTGGCTAGCTGAAAGAAGACAAAGGATGGTGGTTGAGGGGAAATGTTCATCCTGTAGTTCAGTTACTCGTGGTGTACCGCAGGAATCTGTTTTGGGACCACTGCTGTTTGTCATTTTTATAAACGACCTAGATGAGGGCATAGAAGGATGGATTAGTAAATTTGCGGATGACGCTAAGGTCAGTACAGTTGCAGATACTGCTGAAGGATGTTGTAGGTTACAGAGGGACATAGATAAGCTGCAGACTTGGGCTGAGTGGTGGCAAATGGAGTTTAATGCGGAAAAGTGTGAGGTGATTCACTTTGGAAGGAGTAACAGGAATGCAGAGTGCTGGGCAAACGGTAATGTAGATGGTAATGTAGATGAGCAAAAAGATCTCAGTGTCCATGTACATAGATCCCTGAAAGTTGCCACCCAGGTTGATAAGGTTGCTAACAATGCGTATGGTGTGTTAGCTTTTATTAGTAGAGGGATTGAGTTTCGGAACCATGAGGTCATGCTGCAGCTGTACAAAACTCTGATGTGGCCGCTTTCGAAAGGGTTCAGTGGAGATTTAAAAGGATGTTGCCTGGTATGGAGGGAAGGCCTTACGACGAAAGGGTGAGGGACTTGAGGCTGTTTTCGTTTGAGAGAAGAAGGTTGAGAGGTAAAATTGAGACATATAAGATAATCTGGGGTCAGATCGGGTGGACAGTGAGAGCCTTTTTCCTCGGATGGCAATGGCTGCCACAAGGGGACATAGCTTTAAATTGAGGGACGATAGATATAGGATAGATGTCAGCGGTAGTTTCTTTACCTAGACAGGAGTAGTGGCATGGAATGCACTGCCTGCAACAGTTGTAGACATGCCAACATTACGGCCATTTAAATGGTCAGTTGATAGGCATATGGACGAGAATGGAATAGTGTAGTTTAGATGGGCTTCAGATTGGTTTCACAGGTTGGCACAACATGAAAGCCTGTACTGCGCTGGAATGTTGTGTGTTCTATCTATGTTTTACCCCTCGTTGCCTCAAATTGAATGTAAATAGCTCGCGCATGAGTAGAAAAAGTTTTTTTTGCCACAGCAGGGAAGTTCTGAGGAATGTCAAATACTGTACCAGTGATTTTGTTTTCTCAGCAAAGATTGTACAGACTGATTTAGTACCTTTGTAAGTACTTACATATATTTTAATGTAAAGATTATATTTTTGCAATTAAAAAATCATTCTTAGCATTTTGAAATGCAAGTGCCGGCACTGTCCAAGGATAAAGGAACAGAAATAGATCGCTTTCATTTCCTAATTGACCTGAACATGCTGATCCTGCTGCTGACTTGTTGTAACAATCTAACCCCGCCTCCCAGCCCTGATCACTCACGCCAGTTTATGAACGGCGGCTGGAGACCGGGTTTCCTGACGCCGATTGGTTAGCCGAACTGTCAGTCAGTGCACGCGACGTGGCCGTTGGCCCTTGCGTGTTGTGGAGGCGGGAGCTGGTGGAAGTGGCCGCGCTCAGTCCCCCCGAGCGTGCGGCGGCCGCTCTCTTACTATGAAGGTTCACCTCCCTCTCGCCGGGGAGAGCCGTCGTCGTGACTCGCAGCTCGGTTTCCTTTCGTGCGTCGGCCGCGCCGTGTTCGCTTGGAGGGTGCCCGCGTGAAGATGGCGGAGCCGGACCCGGGCCTGGCTCTGGCCCTGGCCCTGGCCCAGGCCCAGGAAGGCTGGTGAGTGAAGCTTGAGGGCGAACAGCCGGGAGGCCTGATTGGGGAAGGGGGGAGGGACAGCTGGACAGAGGTGGCCAGGGGCTCAGGCTGTCACGCCTGGACACTCCGCTGTCAGTGCATTGAAGTTACAACTACCTCTACCAACTTGGCTGCCGTTGGGTGTGCTAGGCCTCATCCCAAATCTGTTAATGCGGGTTTGTGCTCGTCTTTTATGCTCCCTTAGATTTAACATGAATATTTTGTAATATCGCTGGCTACTATGGGTTGGGTAACCATCAACTTGGCTGAAAGGTGACTCTGTGCTCAAATTGTGAGCTGAAGGACTCGATTTTCTGTTTCTAGGAGGTGTATTTGGTAAAATTTTAAGGCAAGCTTATTTGGCCACATTTATGCCATCACTAAGACTGCCTATCTCCACCTCTAGTATATTGCATTACTTCACTCGTCTCGACAGACAAACTCCTGAAGTTCTTATTTGCACCTTCATTTCTTTTTCAACTATTCCAATGTATTAGCCTTCCATATATTCTAGGAGAAAGTGAAGACTGCAAATGCTGGAGATCAGAGTCAAAATGTGTGGTGCTGGTAAAGCGCAGCAGGTCTTCAGGAAAGCTTATGCTCAAAACGTCAACCCTCCTGGTCCTCGGATGCTGCCTGACTGATTCTGCTTTTCCACCACCACGCCTTTTGACTTCCATGTATTCTGTAAACTTAAGATATTCTGCTCTACAGTCTAATCTTAACCTGAAACAATTCTCGCTTATTGTCCAGTGATGGCTTAAGGTCTACCTTACATTGGCTCATGTAACGTATCAGTTTTAAAATTCCTGTTCTTCTCATCTCTCCATGACATTGTACTCTAACTCTGAACCTTTTGTGAATTCACAATCAAAATTGTTGGTCATGCTTTTAGTTTCCATGCACTATAATTGTTTTCTCACACTTGTCTGCCTTTCTACCTCAATTTTTCTACTTAACTTATTTTCTTGACCAAACATTTGATCAGTTGACCTGATGTTTCCTTATGTCACTTGGTGTCATACTTCATACTGTTTTTGTGAAATTTCTTGGGATGTTTCATTCTTTAAAATTGTTGCTTCTTTGGTACCAGCTGGTCATTTAAAGATCTAAAGACAATTAGTGTTTTTTTTTGTCTATTTGCTAAGTTCTGAATTTCCTTACTTGCACCTTTTGAGGTGTCTACCCTTTTAAAACTTGTCTTTTTAGTCACCAGTTCTAATGCTGCCTCCTTGACTCTGTTTTTACAGTAGGCTACCTATAACTGGCATGTTTGAGAAAAGCAAACATTATTTTGTTTTGGCGCACATTTGTCGATAACGTGGACTGCAACAAAATGAATAAACAGTCATTCATTACTGTTTGTGAAAATGCACAAATTGTAATGTCCACCTGCATCCTGATGTTTTGGACATTTTCTAAGGGTTGGGACCAAGTGTTTATTTTCTTAATGCTCTGTAGTTACGCTTCGAACCTTTTTTGAAAATGTGTAAATAAATAACGGAGATCAGATTCAACCAATGATGGAGCAAAAATAATAGCTTCACTCTTCTGAATACTCTGTTGATCAAAATTTCTACTCATTTATTATTTGATGTTGGACGAGTGGTATGAAAATCAGTGTATGGAGAGGTGGTTACACTGTAGATTCAGACTCCACAGGCAGGAAGGGAATGAGTTACCACCAGGCAGAGCAGGAGGGTGAAGCAGGCGGTGCAAGAATCTCTGTGGCTATTTCCCTGTAAAACAGAATATATACCATTTCGGATACTGTTGAAGTGAAAGGCCTCAAATTCATGACACCAAGGTTGGTTGCGCTGCAGAGGGACTGAGTGATACACATACAAGTGCTGCAGTTATAGGGGTTATAAGAGGAATAGATGTGCATTTATGTGGCTGCAAGTGAGTGTCCAGAATGGTGTGTTGCCCCTGGTGCTAGGAGCAATTGCGGAGCATTCTGGAATGGGAGGGTATACGGCCAGTGGTCATGATACATGTTGGTACTAACGACAAAGGTTTTTAAAAAAAAAAAGGATGAGGTCCGAAAAGCAGAATGTAGAGAAATAGGAAGAACGTTGAAATGTAGGACCTCAAAGGTAGCTATCTTAGGATTACTATGAGTGCCATGAGCTAGTCAGAGTAGAAACAACAGCATGTATAAAATGAAAACATGGCTAAAAGATGGTGTGAGGGGGCAAGCTTCAGATTCATGGGACATTGGGGCTGGTTTTTGGGAAGGTACGACCAGTACAACTGGATGGATTACACCTGGGCAGGACCAGGACTGATGTCCTTGGGGGGTACTTGGTTGAGGGGTTGGGGAGGATTTAAACCAGTGTGACAGGGGGATGGGAACAGAAGGATGTGCCGAAATTGAGAGAGATGTAGAAACCAAGGCAAATATTACTAAAATCAAGAACAGGCAGGGAAATGCTGCTGAAAAGAGTCGGGGATGTTGGCTGAAATGCATGTGTTTCAATGTGAGGAGTAAATTAGGCAAGGTAGAAGAACTTAGCGCTTTGGTTAGTATTTGGAACTATGACATTATTGCGATTACAGAGACTTGGCTAAAAGAGGGACAAGACTGGCAGCTGAATGTTCCAGGACTTAGATGTTTCAGGTGTGATAGAAAGGGAGGTAAAAGAGGTGGGGCAGTTCGATTACTGGTGAAGGAGTATCTCACAGCTGTACTGAGGGAAGATACATCAGAGGGCTCTTGCAGCACGGCAATATGGGTGGAACTCGAATAGGAAAGGTGAAATCACAGTGCTGGAGGTATACTACAGGCCTCCCAACAGCCAACAGGAGATAGAGGAGAGAATACAGGTTGTTCGGTTTTAATGTGTTTTGTCAACACTGGTTGTGATGTGATTGACAAATTGGGAATGCTATTTTTACAGCAGGAATTTCTGAAACAAGTGTTGACTGTAACGCAATTACAGCGTCATCACTTTCAGCGCTGTTTCTAAAGCACAATCTTTCTATTTCATGGGATTGCACAAGAATGCAACTATCATGTTATCGATGAACTGACTATATTGGCAGATGTTGGGGAAAATTTAAAAACAAGATTGGTGATTTTAACTTCCCTGTATTGACTGCAATTCACTGAGCTAGGGGCTGGGATGGGGCAGAACTTGTAAGGACCATTCAGGAGGAAGTCTTGGTACAATATGTCAACAGTCCAACCAGAGAAAGGGTTATATTGGACCTGGTTTTAGCAAATGAGCCCAGCCAGCTGAGTGAAGTTTCAGTGGGAGTGCATTTCAGGAGTAGTGACCACAATACTGTGAGCTTTAATATACTTATTGGCAGGGATCTGTGGGGGAAGGTGAAGATGATGGGAAGGTAAACTACTATAATATCGGGCAGGAACTGGACAATTTTGATTTGAAACAGCTGTTTGAAGGTAAATCTACATCTGACACCTGGGAGTATTTCAAATTACAGTTAATAAGCGTTCAGGAGCGGCATGTTCTTGCGAGAATGAAGGATAGGTATGGCAAAGGATGTTATGACCTTGGTCGGAAAGAAAAACTAAGTGTACATAAGGTCTAGGAGGATGTATAAAAAGCAAGATAATATCCAAGGAAAGGGTTGTCCCACTCAAGGACAAAGGAAGGAATCTACATGGAGCCAGAAGAGGTATGTGAGGTCCTAAATGAGTACTTTGTTGGTATTCATCAAATTGAAATAATTGATGGAGGATGATCTCTGGATAAGGGAGTGTTGAGTTTCTAAGTTGCTATTAAAAAGGAAGAAGTCATGTCCAACTTAAAGTAATAAGGTAGATCCTATCTGGACCTGGAGACTTACCGATCTCAGAATATTGAGGGAAAAAAGAGAACAAATTGTTGCAGCGTGACAGACATCTTTGTATTGTCTCTGGTCACAGATGAGGTTCCAGAGCTCATAGCTAATGTTCCATTATTTAAGAAGGGCAGCAGGGATCTTCCTGGAAATGACAGGCCTGTGAGCTTTACGTCGGTGGTAGGGGAATTATTGGGAAAGATTTTCAGGCTTAAGATCTGTACGCACTTAGGAACAAATAAACTTATTCGCAATGAAGTTGTTGGTCTGTTTGCCAAGCCAGCTGATTTTTCTGAAAATGTTATACCTCCTGACTGGGTGACATCTTATTAGTGATAGCATTGCTTTGTGCAGGGGAGTTCTGCCTCACTAATTCAATCGAGTTTTTTGAGGTGATTGAGGGAAAAGCAATTTATGTTGTCTACATGGACTTCAGCAAAGCCTTTGACAAGATCCCTAATGGCAGACTGGTACAAAAGGTGAAGTCATGTGGTATCGGGGTGAGCTGGCAAGATGGATGCAGAAGAACTCGCGTAGTCATAGGAGACAGGGTATCGATGGAAGTATGCTTCTCAGAATGGAGGTCTGTGACTAGTGGTTTTAGATTACATTACATTACAGTGTGGAAACACGCCCTTCGGCCCAACAAGTCCACACCGACCCGCCGAAGCGCAACCCACCCATACCCCTACATTTTACCCCTTACCTAACACTACGGGCAATTTAGCATGGCCAATTCACCTAACCTGCACATCTTTGGACTGTGGAGGAGCACCCGGAGGAAACCGGAGCACCCGGAGGAAACCCACGCAGACACGGGGAGAACGTGCAAACTCCACACAGTCAGTCGCCTGAGGCGGGAATTGAACCCGGGTCTCTGGCGCTGTGAGGCAGCAGTGCTAGCCACTGTGCCACCGTGCCGCCCTGTATTCCACAGGGATCAGTGCTTGGACCTCTGTTTATGATCTGCATAAATGATTTGGAGGAAAACACAGCTGGTCTACTTAGTTTGCAGATGATTAAAAAGATTGGTGGAGTTGTGGATAGAGAGGAGGTTTGTCAGAGGATACAGCAGAATATAGGTCAGTTGGAGCCATGGGCAGAAAAATGGCAGATGGAGTCTAATTGGGACAAATGTGAGGTGATGAATTTTGGAAGATCAAATATTGGTGGCAGTTATACAGCGAATGGCAGAGGGACCTGGATGTGCAGGTTCACAGATCATTGAAAGTGCCACTGCCGATTAAATGAAGTAGTAAAAAAGCCTTCTGGTATGTTTGTCTGCAATGGAAGGGGCATTGAGAATAAGGATAGACATGCTATTCTCCAGCTTTCAATAACTTAAATTAACTACACTTGGAATATTGAATACAGTTCTGGTCACCACACCACCACAAGGATGTGGATGTTTTGGAGAGAGTACAGAAAAGGTTTACCAGGATGTTGCCTGGTATGTGAAATTTTATCTGTGAAGAAAGGTTAGATAGACTGGGTTTGTTTTCACTGTAATGCAGAAGATTGTGGGGAGACTGACCGGAAGTTTATAAGATTGTGAATGGCACAGATAGAGTGGAAAGTATGGGGCTTTTCCCAGGGGAGAGGAGTCAATTACGTGGGGACATTGGTTCAAGGTGTGAGGGGTCATATTTAAAACATGCGTGAGGCAAGTTTTTCAACAAAGAGTGGTGAGTTCCTAGAATGTACTGCCAGAGATGGTGGTGGAAGCAGACACACAATACAAGCATTCAAGAAGCACCTGGGCGAAAACACGAATAGGAAGGGAATAGAAGGAGATGGCTCCTGTCAGTGAAGACGGTTGTAACATGGAAGGGCAAAAATGTGGCAGTGCATTTGAAGGGTCGAAGGCCTGGACCTGTGCTGTATTGTTCTTGTTTGCTCTTTGGTATGAAGCGATGCAAATGATTGAGCTAGAGTGAGAGACGTCAGCCTACATGTGGAATCAGAAGCATAAGACATCACTGAGCAGCATTTGGTCGTGGGATTTCAACATTGCTGACGAGGTCAGCATTTCTCACTCTGGAACAAGTGGTAACTTGCCTTCTTGAACTCATGCAGTCTTTGGTGTGTCGGGGCTCCCACAATGCTGTTGGGTCTGGAGTTCCAGGATTCTAACCCAGCAACAATGATTTAATTCCATATCAGGATGGTGTGTGGCTTCAAGGAAAACCTGCAGGTCCCCAGTGTTCTGGTGCATCTGTTGCACTTGGGCCTTCTGCCAATGGAAAAGGACAAGAATGAAAGATCCTGTGGGAAGACTCTTGTTGCTGACAGCAATACATCTTGTAGATGGTACATGCTTCTGCTACCAAGTGTCACTGGTGAGTGTCCACAGACAAGTGGACAGCTTTATCCTGGATGGTCTTGAGTTTCTTAAACATTTTTGGAGCTGTCTTCATCCAGGCAAGTGGGAGTATTCTGTCACATTTGACTTTTGCTTTATGGATTTGGGCAGGCACAGGGGAAAATGGGAGATGAGTTACACACTGTAGAACTCCTTGCCTATGACCTGCTTTTGTGGTCACAGTATTTATTTGGCTGTTCCAGTTCAGTTTTAGTGAGAGGTACCCTCCATGATGTTGGTAGTGGGGTATTCAGTGATAGTCATGCCATTGAATGTCAGGGGGCAATTCTTTGTTGGAGATGATCATTGCTTGACACTTGTATGGGGTCAATATTATTTGTCACTTAACAGCCCAAGCCTAGATGCTGTTCAGGTATTGCTTATTTGGACATGGGCTGCGTCAGTATCTGAGGAGTCATGAATGGTAGCGGGTATTGTGTGAACATTTCCGCTTGTGACTTTACAAAGGAGGGCAGATCATTGATTGGGCTGAGAGCACTAAACCTGAGGAAGAATTTGGTGATGGGGGGACAAAGAAGAATTGAGTTGTGTCGGTGCACTTCTGGATATTTAAAACAAAACCGTGAGGAAGGAGGCACTTGTGATACAGTGGCAGTATCCCTATTTCTGAGCCCTGAGTCCTGGGTTCCAGTCCTACTTGCTCCAGTGGTATATAATAGCATGTCTGAACAGGTTGATTAGAAAATAGGTAAACCTGAGAACTTGTGAAATAATACCTTGAAATTGAAATTGTTGACTTCCAGGACCATCTTCCATTGTAGTGGGTATGATTCTAACCAATAAGCAATTTTTCCCCCCTCCACCTGAGTCCCACTGCCTTCAGTTTTGTTGGGACTCCTTGCAACCATACTGTTGAATGCTGTGTTGATGTCAAGGACATTCGCTCTCACTGCACCTCTGTCATTCAGTTTGTTTGCCCATGGTTAGACCAAGGAGTTGAGTGCTGCGAGCAGAAGTCAAGCTGAGTAAAAGTGAGCAAATTATTCATTTGCCAGTGCCAGTTAATGACACTTTAGCCCCTTTTATCACTATACTGATGATCCCGAATGAACTAGTAGAAGGGGGTGGTTGACCAAATGGATTTGCCTTGGATTTTATGGACAGAACAAATCTGGACAATTTTCCACATAACAGACTGGATTTCAATGCTGCAGCTGCCTGGAACAGCTTAGCTTGTGATGTAGCCAGTAGTCTTCAGTACTTTAATTGTTATGAAGGTGTAGAGGTACTGTACATTTTTAAGAGAGTTGAAAAACTAGCAGAAGTACCTGACACAGTACAGTGTTCTGAACAAGGTAACAATCTATCATTTGGTCAACCAGCCAGAGTAGCTGGATTGCCTGGATATAAAACCAAATTTGAAATCGGCCAATCAGTTTAAATTATGCCCTAAGATACCAAGCTCCAAACAAGTTTGCATTTAGTATTTTAACAATATTAAAACCAATGAAAAGATCTGATGTTTTGGAGTATAAATATCAGACATTTTGAACAGTTACCTAGAGAGGCAAAGAGAACTGCCAAAAGACCAACAGATGTAGGCTGCTAGTAAGAACTCTGAGGGGTACCTGTCTGGAGAAGGAGTTTGCACAAAAAAAATCGACATTTGAGCTGAAGAAAATCTACAGAGGAAAATACAAAGAACAGGTTCGACAGCTGGCTGATTTTTGAAATTTGAATTTTTTGTAAATCTTAATTGGGAGTTTTATCGGACCAATATTGTCGAGGGGGAGATAAAAGATAGGTTCAGAGAAATGAGTTGTTTGTTAATTATTATCTGTTAGACTTAACAACTTTTTTTTAAAATTGTTACTTTAAATAGTGACTTTTGGGATAAGTCTTTGCCCCTCGAATTATAACAAATTACAGCATGCGGTGTATCTTTTCTGTATTGCTGGTTTAAGTTAGCAGAGGGGTTTACCCCATGACATGACAAAATATTGTAAAGGCTGCATGTGTGCTTCAGTCCGTAGGAAGACCTATAGGTGAGCTCTCATGAAAGGGAGAAAAAGGACAAAGATCAATCCTTAAGGAAAGCCAGAAGAAACAGTTTGAGCTTGAACAAAAGCTGTTGCACATGTTTCTCTTCACTATGCCAAGCCAGGGCAAGCCCATCCAACTGGATGAGGAAGAGACATTGGTATGATCGACTGTGCAGAAAGTTGGAAAGGCCAACTTACTTCACTCACACATGACTTTTTAAGTGCCTGGCCTGATATTTGCCTTGGAACATGGAAACTGATCTCAAGCGTGAAGGGTTAGGCTGAATGGGGGAAGGCTTGAACTTTACACTTGAGAAAGAAGATGCTTCAGAGATGTCATTTAAATATTAACTAAAGTTCATGCAGCTCAGCACAGATTACTAGAAAGTTGGCTAAGTAATTAACTTGAGGCATGAATGGAAATTAGTAAACATTGAAGTTATAGCATGACAATATCTTATGCATGAATGTGTTTGACAATGACTGGATGAATCTGAGGAGTATTTGCAAAAATGAGTATTGCACCCTGAGAGACGATCACACTTGCTATTTTGTTCCAAAATGAGAAAGCAATTTTTCTGTGTCTGCCTTGTACTGATGAAAAGATGAAAACAGTAACTTTTGTTGAACTGTTCAAGGTCAAAGTCGCACACGTCTGAATACTATTGCATCCCATGGCATAATAACTGACCATTAATATTTGATGATTCAGATACCAAACATCTAACTCTTAATTTGATGTATCTTGCTTCGTATCTTGTTTTGAATGCTGAGTTTGAAGGAGTTGGGATTAAATTTGAGTACTTGGTTAAACAAATGTACTGTGAGGCTTATGATTTCATTTTTTATTAGAAAAGAGATGAGATTACAGGATTAGTTAACCATAACTCATGAGAATCTAAGCTATTTAACCTCATATTTATCTGCCATGCATATGCCCACTCATTCAACCTGTCCAAATCATACCAAAAATTCTCTGCATTCTCCTCATGTTCACTCTTCCATCCAGCTTTGTGTGGTCTGCAAATTTGGTGCTAATACATTTAGTTCCCTCATTTAAATAATTAATGCATATTGTGATTAGCTGGGATCCAACAAATTGCTGGCTTAGGCTTGGAAAATGCCCCACTTATTTTTCTCCGTTGTTTCCTAACAATCTGTGGGCGGCACGGTGACACAGTGGTTAGCACTGCTGCCTCCCAGCGCCAGAGAACCAGGTTTAATTCTCACCTCAGGCGACTGTCTGTGTGGAGTTTGCACATTCTCCCAGTGTCTGCGTGGGTTTCCTCCCACAGTCCAAAAATGTGCAGGTTAGGTGAAGTGGCCATGCTAAGTTGCCCATAGTGTTAGATGCAGGGGTAAATGTAGGGGGGTGGGTTCTGCTTCGGCAGGTTGGTGTGGACTTGTTGGGCTGAAGGGCCTTTTTCCACACTGTAAGTAATCTAATCTAATCAGCCAGCTATCTATCCGTGTCAGTGCAGTATCCTCAATCCCATGTGCCTTATGTTGGCAAAGTATACATTTAACACCTCAGCCATACTTCTTACCTCAATGTGTAATTTCCTCTTTTTAATAGTCAGAGTCCTACTGCATGGATGCAGGCACTTCATCCCAAACTGGTCTGCGCTGACCAAAATGGCCGTCTACTCTAACCCCATTTCCCTGCACTTGGCCCATATCCTTCTCATCCTTCCCTATCCATATGTTTATCCAAATGGCTTTTAAATAAGTCCCGAATTCCTCTCTGTTTTGCTTTTTGTTTGAAGGCAACCTTTTATATGTTGAAACAAATTTAAAACCTCAATGAGTTGTTTGTTTTGTTTCATCAATTGAACCCATGTCAGAAATATGCTACCTGAAAGCAAGCTCTTTCTGTTTATTAGGTACCTTTCTCCAGAAGGAATTGAAGCTTGTACTACTACTACCACTAAAGTTGATGTAAAGGATATCATCCGTGTTGCTTTGAATGTAAGTGACGTAAAGGCTGATTGTCTTGTTTTGACCTCATTCGCTTACTGTGCAATTTCTGTTTCTTTTTTTATTTCAACCGTTTCTAAGTCAATTCTTCATAAAATTACTTCAATTTCATCAAATGGATTTTATTTTCATAGATTTGAATTAACTGCATTAAATAATGTAATGATTTTTTAAGTGACTTGTTCCTGCTTTACTAATGGTGGCTTCTATGTTTTCGTAGCAACTTGCTTCAGGTTAGCTGGCCTGCAACTGTTTTTTCTTTTTCCCTCCTTTCTGAAATAACATTATTGTGCTTGTCACCTTCCAATTCAGTGGGGCTGTTAGAGAATCTGGAGAATTTAGGAAGAGTAGAAAATTGCAGCCAATGCATTCCATCTGTCTGCTTCTTCAGACTTCAAGGATGTAAGTAGGCAGATCCAGTAGATCGCCAGTTTCTCCAACATGGACTCATAGAATTAGACAACGCAGAGGAGGCCCATCAAGTCTACCCTGGCATATCAGCACTAATTCCACTTTTCAGTACTTGGCCCACAGCCTTGAATGTTATGACGCTTAAAAGTACTCATCCAGGTACTCTTTTAAATGTTGAGGTTTCCTATCTCAATTACCCAGTTAGTCCATGCATTCCAGATTCTCGCCACTCTCTTGATTTTTAAAAAAGCATTTTCCACAAAATCCCTTTAAACCTCCTGCCTTTAACCTTAGAATAATGCCCATTTGTTATTGACCCTTCAACTAAGGGAATAGCTGCATCCTGTACACCTGTCCATGCTGCTCATAATCCTAAACGTCAATCATGTCTCCCTCAACTATCTGACAAAACAAACCGAAGCTATCCAGCCTTTCTTTATAGCTAAAATGTTCCAATCCGGGCAGCATCCTGGCAAATCTCTTCTGCATGCCCTCCAGTGTAATCGCATCCGCCCTTGTGTGGCAACCAGAACTGCACGCACTACTCCAGCTGTGGCCTAACCGAAGTTTTGTACATGTTCAACATAACCTCCCTGCTGTCATAATCTATGCCACGACTGGTAAATGCAAAAGTTCCAAATGATGTCTTAACATCCCTGTTAATATTTCCTGCCACCTTCAGGGATCTGTGGACAAACACCGCATGATACCTCTGTTTCTTTGAGCTTTCTAATGTCATTCGTTTGAGTTCATGCAGGTAATACAAGTTTTTCTTTAATGCTTGAGTTCCAGATGTAAAAGAGTATGTTGTTTGTTTTGGTATTAGTGATCTGATTTGTAACAATATTTTGTTTTCAGAGTGATTTAAGAGCCATTGGCAAGAAATTTCTTCCAAATGAAATCAATAGTGGACGAGTGGAACAGGTAGGACCAAAGAGTAGAGTTGTACCTGAGATGTGTATGTAGTTGGCTGAATTTCTGTTGCCAAGTCAACCTATTGCTTCTACAAACTTCACCTCCCCTTACTGAACGTAGCATTTTATTGCTGTGCTAGGATGCCTCAACAGTGATTGCAGTATGTGAATTTGAAAAGCATTGGTTTACGAATGGTAAGGTAGATGTCAGTGTTGTAGCTGCAAGTTCTGGAGCACACACCTTTTGGTACCATTGCCAGAATATGGCCAGGGCCTATCACTATTGCAGTATCCAGTCCCTCCAGCCACTTCATTACACTATGTGGAGTGAATCATATTGACCGAAGACTTTGATGCCACCTCATCCATTCAGCACTTCTGGCTAAAGTTTGTTATGGTTCCCTTATCTAAGTAAAGGTATATTGCCACTGGAGGTAGTCCAGAGAAGCTGCACTACATCAATCCTAGGTATAGATAGATCCCCATGATGAGGAAAGTTAAGTATGTTCGGCTTACTCTCATTTGGAGTTTAAAAGAATGAGAGTTAAACTTTTTGAAATATCTAAGATTCTTGAGGGGCTTATTAGGATAAGCACAGAGAGGTTGTTTACCCCTGTAGGACTAGAAACTATAATCTCAGCATGGGTTTGCATTTTTAACTCTGATGAGGAGGAATTTCTTCTTTTGGAGGATAGTGAATCTATGGAATCAGCTATGATCTCATTGTGTGATGGTGCAGACTTGATGGGCTGAATGACCTGTTTCTGGTCTTTCCGGTCATATCGCCTTACAGGTCCTTTGATCTGCTTGCCCCATTCGCACTAGATAGCCACAGATAAGGGACATGGAGCTGAAGTGCAAAATGTGGAAGAGGGTTGCTTAAAAAACAGCTGCATACATTGACTCAGTGTTCCACACGAACATTGAGGCTGCAAAGAAGCATAAGTGGCTTTATAAACATGTTTTCAAGGGAACCTTGAGGAAATGAAAGGAGTTGAAGCAGAACCCTCTTCCAGAGAGTCTGAAGGCACTTGCAATACTATCCAGCCTGAAATCTAGCTGGAACTGGAACAACTGGTGTCCCTGGAAGGAATGGAATCAGTAACCACCAGTGAATGGGCCACTCGAATCATTTCTGTCTTAAAAACAGAAGGCGCAGTGAGGATTTGTGATGATTTTAAGGTCACAATCACCCCAGCCCTCGGTGCAGATCAATACTAGCTGCGGGAAAGAAATTCTCAAAAATGGATCTGTCACAGGCCTACTTGTAGATGAGGATCGCGAAGAAGTCCCAGCTACCACTGACAGTATGACACATGGAACTGTTCCGCTAGAAGCAAGTGCATTTTGACAGCACATCAATGTCGGCTTTATTCCAGAGTTGATTTGGAGATGCCGGTGTTGCATTGGGGTGCACAAAGTTTAAAAAAAATCACACAACACCAGGTTATGGTCCAACAGGTTTAATTGGAAGCACTAGCTTTTGGAGCATCGCTCCTTCATCAGGTGGTTGTGGAGCACAATTGTCAGACACAGAATTTATGGCAAAAGTTTACAGTGTGATGTAACTGAAATTATACAGTGAAAAATACCTTAATTGTTTGTTGAGGATTTTATCTGTTGGAATACTATGATAGTTTCACTTCTTTCATGTGTAAATCACAAAACTTTTTTTTAAAAAGTTGCATTCTCCGGTTAACTGTAACAATTGGTGTTAGTTAGACAACATGTTCTCTGTTCGCCCCGTGTTCTCTGTCTTTGCCATAATGTTTAGACTGACTGTAAACTAAAAAGTGAGATAAGAGTCTTGCATGAATTCATGCAGTTTTTGAACAAAGTACAATGTAACTCTGCAAGTCCAAATTCACCCCACAAACATATATGTATATGTGTGCATGTTGGTCTTTGTCTGTGTCTGTCTGTCTGTGTTGGAGGGTTGTGAGTGAGAGAGAGTGTATATGTGTGTGTACGTGAGTGTAGAGTGTCTTAAGTCTGTGAGGGGTGCGTTTGTGGGGTGAATTTGGACTTGCAGAGTTACATTGTACTTTGCTCAAAAACTGCATGAATTCATGTAAAACTCTGTTATCTCACTTTTTAGTTTACAATCAGTCTAAACATTATGGCAAAGACAGAGAACATGGGGGGGCTAACACCTTCAACATATTGTCTAACTAACACCAATTGTTACAGTTAACCTGAGAATGCAACCTTTTTTTAAAAAAAAAAGGTTTTGTGATTTATATATGAAAGAAGTGAAGCTATCATAGTATTCTAACAGATGAAAGCTTTGAAAAACAATCAAGGTATTTTTCAATGTATAATTTCAGTTACATCACACTCTAAACTTTTGCTATAAATTCTGTGTCTAACAATTGTGCTCCACTACCACCTGATGAAGCTCCGAAAGCTAGTGCACTTCCAATTAAATCTGTTGGACCATAACCTGGTGTTGTGATTTTTTTTTAACCTTTTTTTTTATTCCAGAGAGCCATGGACTGGATTGCCACCTGGCCAGTGTTATCTGGATGGTTTTTTGGTTGCTGATTCCTCTGAAGAGGAGCATTTGAAAAACCAAGAAGAAACCCTTAAAAAGGTTGCAGGAACTCAACCTACTGGTAAAAAGGGAGAAATGCGGTTTTGTTTTAAAAAAGGATTTCTTGGAGTACTTGTGCGTTGTCATCAATGATGGACTACATAAGGTGCCCAAGAAGGTGGAGGCTATCATAATGCTCCTGGGCTGAAAATGTGTTGCTGGAAAAGCGCAGCAGGTCAGGCAGCATCCAGGGAACAGGAGAATCGACGTTTCGGGCATAAGCCCTTCTTCAGGAATGAGGAAAGTTTGTCCAGCAGGCTAAGATAAAAGGTAGGGAGGAGGGACTTGGGGGAGGGGCGTTGGAAATGTGATAGGTG
>NC_057715.1:2027235-2069072 GCF_004010195.1 Chiloscyllium plagiosum | reverse complement strand
GCAAGTAGGCGGCCTGTCTCCGCAATATAGAGGAGGCCACATCGGGTGCAGAGTATGCAATAGATGATGTGTGTGGAGGTGCAGGTGAATCTGTGGCGGGTATGGAAGTTTCCTTTGGGGCCTTGGAGGGAGGTGAGGGGGGAGGTGTGGGCGCAAGTCTTGCACCTCCTGCGGTTGCAGGGGAAGGTGCCGGGAGCTCCTGGACCAGTAATAATAATAATCTCAACTGAGATTATCTTTGGGATTTATCAATGGCAAGTTTGTGTCTGAACGCAGTTATCAGATAAGACCCCTGCATGGCAAAAGGGCCACCATGGGAATGGACCCAGGAATGTCAGAGGCCTTACCGGGAGGTGTAGCAAGCTCTGAAATGGTCGGAAATGTTGACTCATTTTGATCCAAAGTTGCTATGGCAGTTGATAGATGCCTCCCCTTATAGGGTTGATTTTGATTTTATTGTCATTTGTACTTTGCATAAGAATACAATAAAATACTTTCATTTGTCACCAAGCTTTCATTTGTCACCAAGATACAACACCTTTTTGAATAATTAAAGGATAAGGAAAAAGTAAGATATAGTTTAAAGAAAGTCCTGAACCAGCTCATCACTATCAACAATGCCTGTGTCACCAACCCTCCAGCACCGCTTTGCTGCCACCTACACCAGACGCAACCAACATCAAAACCGCCAATCCTCAGACGCCATCTTTGCCACTGCACTGATGCTATCTGCCGCTACCTGCACTGCACCCAACCAACATCCCGCTGGGCCCACCTCATCGATATTGCACTGATGCCCTTCTGCTGTTATCACTGGACCCAACCAACCATGAAGTTGCCAGTCCTCGAGTGCCATCTTTTGCAGCTGGGCCTACCTCTGACAATGTAGTATCCACCAATTCCAGGACGTGCTTGCTTCAGAGAAGTAAGCAGGGGCTCGGCCCAGATGAGGTCTGTTGTTGGCCAACCTGAGGTCTTCACCCTTTCCTTGCTCAGGACTGCTCGAGATCCAGAGTAGGCCCACCCATGGTCCATGTCCCGGGTCCATTTTGAGACCATTCAAGGTCTGCACGCTGGGCTCTTGCCACTTCCAATGTTGTCCAAGCTCAGGACAAGGCAAATAAGTTTTTTAAAAAAGAGAGGGAAAGGAAAAGTAGTTTGAGCAGACGAGCTCCAGCACAGGGGCCTTATTCTGCTGCCATCTTGGCGCTGTTCTTGTTGAATGGAGAGGAAAGGCCTGTTGTGTTCGCATTGAGGTCACGAATGAAGACCAAAAAGTATGCCCACGTGGAAAAGGAAGTGGTGGGCATAATGTTTAGTGTTTTAAAAAAAATGAAAATGGGTATATTTATTATGTTACTGACAAGCCACAGGCTTCCAACCTCCATTTTTGGCCACTGTATGGAATTACTGTCAATGATGGCAGCACACCTGCAGAGATGATGGGCACTGGCTCTGTCAGCTTACTCATGTGAAATCAAATGCTGACAGTTGGAGAAGCACAGCAATGTACATGTTTTGTCAATGTTACTACTACCAGGATATAAGGATGTTCCCAACTAGAACCTGATAATTATATACTATTCCCAGGAAGACAAGATACTGATGGCAGCAAGTCAGGTACAGAATGCTACCCAGAATGAGCCTGAGAAGAAAGATTTGTCATAACTACTAAGAATTATGCCCTTACCTATCCAGAAGGTGGGAGTTGTCTATATCAGACGGGTGTTTAACATAGGGAATGAGAGTTGTTATTACCCCCCCACCCCAAGGTAAGAGGAAAGGAACTGGAACAAGTGCACTCAGGGAACACTGGTTCACTTTGGAGCATCACATTTAGCAAGGTAGTCATGTTGCAGGTGAGGATTACACAGGCAGAAAAGGAATGGGTAACCACCAGACAAAGTAGAAGGCTAAGGAAGGAAGCGCAGAAGTCCCCTGTGATCAACTCCCACTGGGGATGTGGCCTTTCTGGGAAAAGCAGCATCAGCCACGTTCATGGTGTCAGGGGTGGTTCCACACAGAAGGAGAGGAAAATGAGCAGCAGGGCTATAGTGATAAGGATTTAGTGCTGAGAGGTACAGGGAGATGCTTCTGTGGTTGCAGATGTGAATCCATGATCTCTCCCCTGTTGTTCGGGTCAAGATGTTATGATGCAGCTGCAGTGCCTTCTGGAGAGAGAGGGTGAGTAGCCAGTAGTTGTGGCACACCGCCAATGACTAAGTAAACAAAGAAATGATGACTTGGAAGTTGGAAATAAATTAAAAGTGCAGGACCACAAATGTAGTAATCTCAGGATTACTCCCAGTGCCACGTGCAAGCAAAAGCAGAAATAAGAGGACAGATTAGGCGAATGCGTGACTGAAGAAATGGTGTACTAGGGTGGTGATTTATATTCTTGATGCATTGGGACCGTTGCTGGGGAAGGTAAGAACTGTACAAACCTGACAGGTTGCACCTGGGGAGAGATGGGACAACAATCCTCGCAGGAGCTTTTGCCAGTTCCACTGGTGAGATTTTAAACTAGTATGGCAGAGAGATGGAATTAAGGGTAATCCAAAGAGATTCTACAAGTGCTTTAAGAGTAAAAAAGCAACTAGAGAAAAAGTGAAGTCCTTTAAAGATCAAGGAGGTAGTTTTTGGGTTGAACCTCAGGAGGTAGGAGAGATATTAGGTGGATATTTTGTCAGTTTTTACTGTGGAGAAAGAAATAGAGGCTAGAGAACTCAGAAATAACTATTGATGTTTTGAAGCCGTTCATATTCTGGAAGAGCAAGTGTTGCAGGCCGTGGTGGGAAAAAAAATGAAGATGGGTAAATCTCTGGGATCTGGTCTTGTGTATCCCAGTACATTGTTGAAGTGAGGGAGGACATTGTGGCGTCAGTTGCAGGAGTATTTGAATCATCGATAACTACAGCGTGAGGTCTCGGATGATTAGAAAGTGGTTAATGGTGTGCCTTTGAAGAAGAGATGTACAGAGAAGCCTGAGAACCATAGACCTGTAAGTCTGACTTCATTGGTGGGTTAGTTGTTGAAGTCACCAAGAAGATTGAGGGCAAACCAGTAAGTGTTGTTTACTTGGACTTTAGTAAAGCTCTGACAAGTATCTGCTTGGTAGACTAATTAGTAACGTTAAATCATGTGGGATTCAGTGACTTGGAAATTGGATACCAAATTGGCTCAACGGCAGGAGACAGTGTACTGTAATGGTGAGAGTTGCTTTTTGGACAGGAGGCCTGCTATCAGCAGTGTTTCAGAGGGATTGGTGCTGGGTCCACTTTTATATAAAATGATTTGGATGAAATTTTGGACTGGTGAGTAGGTTTGTGGATGATAGCAAAATTGGTGGTATAGTGGACAGTGAAGAAGGTTATCTAAGATTACAAAGAGATTTTGATCAATCAGATCATTGAGCTAAGGAGTGGCAGATGGAGCTTAATTTGGGTAAATGTGAGGTATTGCATTTTGGTAAAACAAGCAAGGAGAGGACTTGTGCAATTAAAAGTAGGGCCTTGGATAGTGTTATTGAATGGAGACACTGAGGGAATTAGATACATAATTATTTGAAGTTTGTGACCCATGCAGACAGGGTGGTTAAGGCATTTAGTCTGCTTGCCTTCATTGCTCAGACCTTTTTTGAGTATAGGAATCAGAACATCATGTTAAGGTTGTTCAGGAACTTGGTGAGGTGTCTTCTGGAATGCTGTTTCCAGTTCATGTCATCCTGTTGTGGGAAGTGTTCTGCAGAAAAGATATACCATGATGTTGCCAGGAGTGGAGGGTTTGTGTTATAAGGAGAGGCTGGATAGGCTGGGACTTTTTTCACTGGAGCATAGAAGGTTAAGGGGTGACCTTTTCGAGTTTTATAAAATCATGAGGGCTCCAGATCAGTTGAATGGCAGGTGTCTTTTCCTTCAGGTAGCGATTTCCAGACTAGGGGGCATATTTGTAAGGAGAGAGATTTTAAACAAGACGTGAGAGGCAATTTTTTTTTTTTTAAGTGGTTCATGTGTGAAATGAACATCCCAAAGGAAGTGTTAAATGTGGGTACAGTTACAATGTTTAAAAGACATTTGGATAAGTACGTGAATAAGAAGTGTTTGGAGGGATATGGGCCAAGCACAGGCAGGTGGGACTAGTTTATTTTGGGATTATGGTCAGCATAGACTGGTTGGACCAAAGAGTCCACTTCCGTCCTGTATGACTCAATGGGAAGCCAATTGTAGGCTCAGATGAATCCATATCAGATGAGGAAATGGGCGGTAGAACATCACTTGGTGATGTAGTCAAGGATGTGGTGGAATTGGGACTGAACATCATTAGGCAGATTGTCATTAAGTGCTGCTTGATAGCACTATTGATGACACCCTCCATCATTTATCACTGAACAAGTGAAATGATGTGTACTGATTGTCTGGATAGGGCTTATTCTGCTTATTTTGGATAGACCATTATTGGGAAATTTTCATTGTCTTTCTTATAGCTTAGCCATGCTCAAAACGCAATAACTTTTGTCCAAGAAAGTGGCTGGAGCAGATGTTTTTTCTGATACAGATGTCGATCGACAAAACCAACTTGACATTTTGTTTATGTTGCACGATTCACAATGTGCTGTTACTCCCATCACTGGTAAAACCCAACAACTGTGATACAGACGTGTTAATCCTCAACCCCAAAAGATGAGAAACGTGCATGGATCTCTTTATTTCACTTCACTTCAATGCTATTTGATATTTTGGTTGTCATTTATGTATCCAGTGGGAGTACCTAACATGCATCTTTATTCAACTTTATGAACATGCAAGCAGAAATGGGTCACAAATAGAATTTAATTGTTAAGCCATCGAGTCAGACATGTACAGCATGGAAACAGACCCTTCAGTCCAACTTGTCCATGCTGACCAGATATCCCAACCCAATCTAGTCCCACCTGCCAGCACCTGGCCCATCTCCCTCCAAACCGTTCCTGTTCCTATTCATATACCCATCCAGATGCCTTTTAAATGTTGCAATTGTACTCGCCTCCACGACTTCCTCTGGCAGTTCATTCCATACACATACCACTCTCTCTCTGTGTGAAAAAGTTGCCCCATAGCTCTCTTTGAATCTTTCCCCTCTCACCTTAAACCTATGCCCTCTAGTTCTGGACTCTTTTCCCCCCCCCCGGGAAAAGACTTTGTCGAGTTATCCTATCAATACCCCTCATAATTTTGAGAACCTCTATAAGGTCACCCCTCAGCCTCCGACGCTCTAGGGAAAACAGACCCAGCCTATACAACTTTTCCCTATAGCTCAAATCCTCCAACCCTGGCAACATCCTTGCAATTCTTTTCTGAACCCTTTCAAGTTTCACAACATCTTTCTAATAGGAAGGAGACCAGAACAGCATGCAATATTCCAGCAGTGCAGCAGGTCAGTCAGCATCAAAGAAGAAGGAGAATCGACATTTCGGGTATAAGCCCTTCTTCAGGATTCTTTCTCCTTTGCTGCCTGACTTCCTGCGCTTTTCCAGCAACACATTTTTAAGCTCTGATCCCCAGCATCTGCAGTCTTCACTTTCTCCTAATATTCCAACAGTGGCCTAACCAATGTCCTGTACAGCCGCAACATGACGTCCCAACTCCTGTACTCAATACTCTGACGAATGAAGGAAAGCATACCAAATACAGCCTTCACCATCCTATCTACCTGCAACTCCACTTTCAAGGAGCTATGAACCTGCACTCCAAGGTTTCTTTCTTCAGACACATTCCCAAGGACCTTACCATTAAGTGTATAAGTCCTGCTAAGATTTGCTTTCCAAAAATGCAGCACCTCACACTTACCTAAATTGCTCAAGTCTACTCCTTCATTCAAAAGAATCGGCTGATCTGATAGAAATCGAAATCTGCATTCCCTCCTACCCCTGAAAACCTTGCACCCTCCAATTTCACAAAGGTCTTCTCGAGTTCTGCTCTCAACCCCTGTAATCAAGAGCTCTTTTTGAAATGGTGGTGGAAACAGAGATCCAAGAACTGTCAGAGGAAAGATAAATGCCTAATCTTCATTTTAAGTGGGAAACCCTTAATTTTTAAATAGTGACACTAGTTCTAGATTCTCCCATAAAAAGAATTGTCATTATGCCTTCACCTGTCCTGAGGATTCCATTTGTTTAAATCAACACTAAAGCAACATTTTCTCATAACCTCCTTGTTCCAGGTAATTTGCTGGTAAACCTACTCTTTACTGCTCCCAATGCATTTATACTGTCCCTTAAAAATGTGACAGTTCTCTGGACATTGGTCTCACAGTGCCCTGTATAAGTAAAGAATAATCTCAATCTGTAATCAATTCCTTTGCAACACGTAACAACTCTATGTTGGTTTTTCGAATTATCTGCTATACCTGCATAGCAACCTATGTGATTCACCCAGATCCCTCCATAGCTCAGTTCTGCAATCTTTCACCATTTAACAACTATGCTTTTTTCTTATACTGCTTGCTAAAATGGACAACTTGACATTTTTCCTCATTCTACTCCATATACTGTATTTTTGCATATTCACTGAATCTAGTTAGATATTTTTGTAGCTTTCTAGTCTTCACAATTTAGTTTTCTACCTACATTTGTGTTGTCAGCAAATTTAGCAACCCTTCCTGTGTCTTAGTCTAAATCTTTCTGTCTTAACAATCTGAAAAAAAAATTAAGCAGAGGTGAGGGCTGCAGATGCTGGAGATCAGAGTCAAGAGTGTGGTGCTGGAAAAGCACAGCAGGTCAGGCAGAATCCGAGGAGGAAAATCAACATTTCGGGCAAAAGCCCTTGTTAATTTTTTATTTCTACGATTATTGATTCTAAAACTGTACTCTTTACTGTAATTAAATGAACCAACTTCTAATTGCCAGGACTGTCCTTACATCATTTTTAAAGAAGTGGCACATTTGTCCTTTCCAATCTTCTTGCTCTTCTCCCATATTGAGGGAAGATTTGAAGATTCTGCCAAACCATTCTTCCACATTCAACCCCCACTTCCTTTGGGAACCTGGAATACAAGTCATCCGGATCCAGTGACTTTTCTGTTTTAGGAATAGCCAACTTTTCCAAACTATCTTTTTTTTTTCAATTTTCACTTGACCATTGTCTCTGCTGCTTCTGTTTTTATAGAAATCTCAGATTTGTCTTCCCTTTTCAACACCGATACTAAGTACTCAGTACTCCAAGTATTCAAATCTTAGTCTGCAAAGCAAAGCCTATATCATCCTTTTTCTTTAATAGAACTGGCTCTACCTTTTATGAAGATATTGGTGGATTTGGTGCAGGCTGACTTTGTCACAGATCATTTACAATTGCAAAAGGAACTAGAGTTAAATGGCCTACTCTTATTCATACGTTATGCTGTTTTCACTTAGAAGTGTCCTCATAACTAATTACTCATCTCTGATATGTCATCTTAAGAACCTCTTTTGATGTTTCTGCCATATCTTTGTACCTCAAAAATATTACACAATGCTGGACAATTCTCATTTGCACCTAACTGTCTCATCCAGTGACTTGGCTGTATTCAAATTACCTGTTAACTTCATATTCTATTGGCATATTTTGAAGTTGAGGTTCCATATTTTCAAGCTTTATCAACTTATTCTCCCTTTTTTTTATAAAGGTTGTCAATATGAACCCCTGTGTATTGACACAAAGGTTGAAGGAGTATGGAGGCTGCAGAAGGACTTGAACAGGCTAGAAGTGTGGGCAAAAAACTAGCAAATGGAATACAATGGTAGAGTGAGAGGATATGCACTTTAGTAGGAAGAATATGGGCGTGACTATTTTTTAAGCAAGTAAAGGCTTTGGAAATCTAGGTCACAAGGGACTTTGGAGTCCTAGTTCAGGATTGAGTGGGGATACATGGGTGTTTTTCTGCTTGGAGATCAGTGGCTAGCGATGGCCTCAGGAATCAGTGTTGGGAGCACTATCGTTTACAAATTACGTAGATGATTTGGAGTTGGGGACTAAGTGTAGTCTGTCAAAGTTTGCAGGTGAAAGGAAGATGAGTGGTAGAGCAAAGTGTGCAGAGAACACCAAGTCCACAAATGGATATAGATGGGCTAAATGTGAAGGCAAGGGTCTGGCAGATGGAGTACAATGTTGGTAAGTGTGAGGTTATCAATTTTGGTAGGACTAACAGCAAAATGGACTATTATTTAAATAGTGAAAAATTGAAGTATGCTGCTCTGAAGAGGGACATATGTGTACTTGTGCATGAATCACAAAAAGTTGGTTTGCAGGTACAGCAGATAATTAAGAAGGCAATTGGAATATTGTCTTTCATTGCTAGAGAGATGGAGTTTAAAAACAGGGAGGTTATGTTATAGGGTGCTGGTGAGGCCATACCTGTAGTACTGTGTACAGTTTTGGTCTCCTTGAGAAAGTTGTACTGGCACTGAAAGGGGTGCAGTGGTGGTTCACTAGGTTTTCAGATTTGAAAGCGTTGGCTTATGAAGAGAGAATGGGTAGACTGGCCATATTTGTTAGAATTTAGAAAAATGAGGGGGCATCTTAATGGAAACATTTAAATTATGGAGGGAATAAATAAGGGGGAGCAGATTTAGGACTGAACTGAGAAAGAATTTCTTCTCCCAAATGGTTGTGAATCTGTGGAATTCCCTGCTCAGTGAAGCAGTTGAGGCTCAGAAACAGTAATTGCTAGAAAAGTTTAACAGGTCGAGCAGCAACTGTGGGAAGAAATCAGTTAACTTTTGGGTCCTGTGACCCTTCGATCAGTTCTGAGGAATTTTACAGCATCTGCAGTTCTTTTCATTTTTATTTAAGTAGTTGAGGCTACCTTGTTGGATATTTTTTAAGGCAAAGATGGAGTTTTGAACAGCATAGGAATTAAACATTATGGTGAGCAGGGTGGGTAAGTAGCGTTGAGTCCATGAAAAAGATCAACCATGATCTTACTGAATGGTGAAGCAAGCTCAAGGGACCAGATGGCCTACTCTTCCTACTTAGGTTTGTCTTGATTCTCTTCCGGTTAACATGTGGGTTCATTTGGCAGTTAGGAAGGAAAATTAAAAATCTCAACGCCAGCTTTCGGAGCGAAGCTAGTGTGCTTCCAGTTAAACCTGTTGGACTCTAACCTGGTGTTGTGATTTTTAAGAGAAAGTGAGGGCTGCAGATGCTGGAGATCAGAGCTGAAAATATGTTGCTGGAAAAGCGCAACAGGTCAGGCAGCATCCAAGGGCTTATGCCCGAAACGTCGATTCTCCTGTTCCTTGGATGCTATCTGACCTGCTGCGCTTTTCCAGCAACACCTTTTCAGCTTGTGTGATTTTTAACTTTGTACACCCCAGTCCAACACCAGCATCTCCAAATCAGGAAGGAATATGTTTTCTTACCACCAGAGGGTGCTATAACATGCAGTATGCCCAGTCGTGAGGCTATTTTGAGCCACTGAAGTATTCTGGACTGATGGAAGATAAACTGGACCTCTGAAAAGGCTAATTAATTTAGCAGTAATATTCCATTTGACAAAGCAAAACATCTCAAAGGGTGGGGTCCTTTTCCTTAGATGATAGGGAAGTAGTATCTTTGAATATTTTGAAGACAGAGGTTAATAGAATTTTGGAATGATGGAAATTTTGTCATTAAACAGAACGTGGAGTGATCAGATCAGCTATGATGGTGGTGAACGATGGAGCAGGCTCAAGCGGATGAGTGGCCTGTTTCTGTTCCTAATTCTTATCCTAGTTAAATGTGTGGAACTGCCATCCAGCTTCGAGGTAAAGGGATGGCTGGAAAATGGAAGCCTTCAAAAATGAGATAATGAGAAACCAGAGACAGTATATTCCTGTTCGGGTGAAAGGAAAGGCTGGTAGGTGTAGGGAAAGTTGGATGACTTGAGAAATTGAGGTTTTGGTTAAGAAAAGGAAGGAAGCATATGTCAAGTAGAGACAGGAGCAATCTAATGAATCCTTGGAGTATAAAGGCAGTAGGAGTATACTTAAGAGAAATCAGGAAGGCAAAAAGGGGACATAGCTTTGGCAAAAAGGCTTAAGTAGAATCTAATAGGATTTTATAAATACTTCAAGGACAAAAGGGTAACTAGGGAGAGAATGGGATCCCTCAAAGATCAACAAGGCAGCCAATGTGTGGAGCTGCAGGAGATGGGGGAGATACGAAACGAGTATTTTAAATTGGCGTTTACTGTGGAGAAGGCATGGAAGATACAGAATGTTGGGAAGTAGATGGTGACTTCTTGAAAATGTCCATATTACAGGAGGAGGAGATACTGAATGTCTTGAAATGCAAAAGTAGATAAATCCCCAGGACCTGATCAGGTGTATCCCAGAACTCCGTGGGAAGCTAGGGAACTGATTGCTGGGCCCCCTGCTGAGATAATTGTATCATTGATAGTCATAGGTGAGGTGCCAGAAGACTGGAAGTTGGCTCACGTGGTGCCACTATTTAAGGAAGGTGGTAAGGAAAAGTCAGGGAACTTGTAGAACGGTGAGCCTGACATCGATGGTGGGCAAATTGTTGTAGGGAATCCTGTGGTGCAATTCTGGTCTCCTTCCTATTGGAAGGATGCTGTGAAACCTGAAAGGGTTCAGAGAAGATTTACAAGGATATTGCCGGGGTTGGAGGATTTGAGCTATAGAAAGAGGGCTGAGTCGGCTGGAGCTGTTTTCCCTGAAGTATCAGAGCTTGAGGAGTGAACATCTCGAGGTTTATAAAATCATGAGGGGCATGGATAGGATAAGTAGCCAAGGTCTTTTCCCTGAGGTGGGAGAATCCAGAACTAGAGGGCATAGGTTTAGGGTGTGAGGGGAAAGCTATTAAAGGGATCCAAGGGGCCACTTTTTCACACAGATGGTGTGTGTATGGAATGAGCTGCCAGAGGAAGTAGTGGAGTCTGGTACAATTATGGCATTTAAAAAGGTATCTGGATGGGTATGTGAATAGCAAGGAATAAGAGGGATATGGTCCAAGTGCTGGCAAATGGGACTAGATTAGGTTGGGATATCCGGTTGGCATGGGCAAGGTGGACCGAAGCATCTATTTCCATGCTGTATATGTCTGCAGCTCTATGACTGTAAGTGTCCTTTGAAAATTGATCCACTTGTCCTGAATCTTCCACATCTGACTTCCACAGACAAGGCTACATTGGGAGTTTTGTGTTCCTTAATTCTCAAAGGCACAATGGTCCGTCCCCTTTCCTTTCAAACAAAATAGTTGATACGTTCTGCTTCTCCATGACAGAAGTTGCTTTCTTCTCTCAACAGCAATGGTTTCTTTGTGTCTCCTTGTATGTTGAGAAGCAGTTGTCCCCTTTCACTGAGTGCTGTACAAGTGTGAAAACTGTTGATTTCAATATGTTTCTTCTGGCATTCCTCCCAACTCAACAACAAGCATGTTTCTGATGTGGGATATTTCTGGATTTCACAAATCTTTAGACTGATCACATAAATAGTGGCTACAAAAGCAGGTCAGAGCCTCGGAGTAATGCAGTGAGTAACACACCACCTGACTCCCCAAAGTCTGCTCACCATCTGTAAGGCATACGTCAGCAGTGTGATGGAATACTCCCCCCTTGCCTGGATGGGTGCAGTCCCAACAGCACTTAAGAAGCTTGACGCCATCTCTGATAAAGAAGCCTGCTTGATTGGCACTGCATCCACAAGCATCCACTCCCTTCATTTCTGGCACTCAGAGCAGTGGGAAGTATCTGCAAGGTGCACAGCAGAAATTCAGAGATCCTCACACAACACCTTCCAAACGCACAACCACTTCCATCCAAGAAGGACAAGGGTAGCAAATATATGCGAACATTACCACCTTCAAGTTTCCCTCCGCGCCACTCACCATCCTGACTTGGAAATATATCACCGTTCCTTCTCTGTTCAGTCAAAATTCTGGAATTCCCTCCCTAATGGAATTGTGGGCCAACCCGCAGCAGGTGGACTGCAGCGGTTCAAGAAGGCAGCTCATCACCACCACCTCAGGGGAGCTGGGGATGCGCAATAAATACTGGCTAGCCAGCGATGCCCACATACCACAAATTATTACATTTTAAAAAAAATCCTTTAAAAGAGTCCAGCTATCATGACAATTGGAAGGCTCTCAAAGGCTGACTGTGATGTACAACATTGAAGTCACCATGCAGCTATTTTGATATTAGGAGCCCATTCAACCTGCTGGACAGAACTTATTCGTTGAATAGCATAAGTCTTTGAAAACTGTGCTTTTAAGTTTCCATGAAGCTGATTGGAGAACGTTGTGTTTGCCACTTCCTTCCATCTTGTTAAGGTATGGGTTCAATTGGAAAATGCTAACTTGAACCCACCAGCATCATTTGCATTTGAAGCAAGCTCAATAACAGGATCTTTATGGGACACCGGACAGCATGACATTCGGGTCAAACCGTTTGCGAGCAAAGCAATGGATCTCAATTTTTTACAGCATAGAAGGAGACCATTCAACCCATCATGTCCATGCTAGCTCTCCATATAAGCATCTGCTTTGTGATTCTTTGATCTTCTCTTGAAACTTATGCGTGTTTATGTATGAAAATATCTTTCTCGTCACTTTTTTGCTTGTTTTACTTATTAATTTGGATCCATGCCCTCTCTTTCGTATGTGAGAATGCTTTCTCCCTGTTTGTTGTGTTCAGACCCCTCCTGATTTTGAATGGCTCTCTCCTCTTAACTGAGGTGTTAAACCCCGGAGCTGTTCTCTTTAACCTATCCTACGTTCTCACCAGTGCTTTCAGATCTGTTTTAAATTATGATACCTAGAACTGAATGCAATTCTTCAACTGACGCTGAAATTATAATGGTATACACATTCAATAGCATCTCCTTATTCTTGTAATTCGTGCAGCTATTAATAAAACGATTGACACTGCATGTTTTATTAACTGCTTTCTCAAATTGTCTTGCCATCTTTCATGACTCAGGCACTTCACATTCAGGGACCTCTGCTCTTCAACTTACTTTGGAATTATGCCTTGATTTTATTCCTTCTGGAGGCAGCAACCATACCCTGTCATGCCATAAGTATTTTGTAATTGTCATTTATATCAGTTTCTGTCAAAGAAACCCAAACATATAAATAGAAAGCAGAAATCATCAGCAGTGCTTCACCCAGAGGCCCACTGAAGATGTTGCCTAGTCGGGTGACGAAATGTCTGGAAATGAACCTTCCAGCTCAGCGAGCAAACCTACATCCAGAACCTCAACCTGAGCTACAAATCTTCTCAAAACTCACCAAAACCAGCTGAATGACAGAAAACAGAGCCCCCAGTTAACGAATGCTTTTGATTTATAGAGGAGTTTGACACTGGTCAATATTGCAAATCTTGCTTTTTCTGACATATGCTACTGATCTACTTAGTGTAAAAGGACACAATTTGAAAATTTGCAGCCAATATTAAGCATGGTTGCAATGTCAATTGTGACGTTGGTGCAGTGAGCAGGTAAGTAGCAGTTGAAGTTCAATGTGGACAAGTGAGAGTTGATACATTTTGGAAACAACCTAAAATCAAGGCATAATTCCAAAGTAAGTTGAAGAGCAGAGGTACCTGGATGTGAAGTGCCTGATGAAGGAGCTTTTAGTTCTTTCGAAGTTCGTGTTTCTTTTTATGTGGGAAGCAAACAAAAAATTCTTTTTGAATTACTTACTCTTTCGTAACCTACTTATTTCTAGCTTGAAGGTCCATGTGTCTTACAACTACAGAAGATCAGGAATATATCTGCTCCAAAAGATCACGAGGAATCTCAAGCTGCACCAAGAATGTTGCGTGTGCAATTGACAGATGGGAATGTGAATTGCATAGGAATAGAGTTTAATCATCTGTCTAAAATCAGGTGAATTTTACCCTTCTTTGAGCCAAAGATTACAAGTATCAACCATAAAGATGATATTTCAGAAGATTTGTTTATCCATTTTTGTGCTGTCAACAGTGAAAGTTTGAATAAATGTTGCATATTTTCATATTTCTGAGCACTAAATGTTAATACATAATTTCATTTGTGGCAGTTATCATCCAGTTTTGTCCTGAGGCACTCTGAAATATTTGTTTGTTGCTCTAACTGTACTGTTGGATTGGAAAGCTGCACACCTGGTTTTTGATATTTTCTTCATTTCTCACTTTTTCTCTCCTGAATTTACCAGACCATGTTTTATTTGGTAACAAAACTAAATTAAATGTTCTTGATGTGAGACTTGCAGGCTGTCAAATCAGTGTTAGCATATTCAAATCTCTCCTGAGCCAGAAACCAAACCCAGTTCCTTGTCTGCAGGCTAGCTGGGTAGCAATCATTTGAATTGTGATGCCTTTGGTTGATTTTAAACAATATGTGCTTATTTCCTTTTTAGCCCAAGACCTGTCAAGTTTGTGTTTGCATACAGATTAAGACTCCATAAGCCTTTGGATTGTTACTGTTAGCAGAATACATGCTCATGTACTTGCTGACTACCTTGAAAATAATTTTTATAGGATGGCAGTTCAGAGCCTTTTTGCATTAGTTTGAGAGTGCTACGTGAAAGTAATTTGTAGCAGTTTGATGGGAACGTTTGCAATCAATGGGTCAAATGACCTTTTTCTATTCATTCACAGGATAATTGTGTCACTGGCTCAGGCAGCATTTGTTGCCCTTGAGCAGTGAAAAGTAGGTATTGGCCATTTTTCCCTTGAAGCTTGCCCTGCAATTTAATAAGATCATGGACAGTCTGATTGTAATCTCAAATCCACATTCCTGCCTACCCTGTTAACCGTTGACTTCCTTTCTTATCAAGAACCTATCCATCTCTACCTTAAATATTCAAAGCCTTTGCTTTCACCCTCTTTGAAGAAGAGTTCCAAAGACATATGAACCTCTGACAGGAACAGTTGTACTTCATTTCAGTCTTAAATGGGAAACATCTTATTTTTATACAGTAACATCAAGCTCTGGATTGTTCCACAGGAGTCAACATACTTTTCACATCTACCCTATCAAGCCCCCTCAGCATCTTATGTTTCAACCAAGTTGACTCTTTTATAAACTCAAGTGAACCACTTTGCCAGTCCAAGAACTCCCCACAAGCAGCCTGCTCATTGCATTTATTAGCTTAAAAATGTGTTGCTGGAAAGTCGCAGCAGGTCAGGCAGCATCAAAGGAACAGGAGAATCGACGTTTCGGGCATAAGCCCTTCTTCAGGAATGAGAAGGGCTTATGCTGTCTCATTGCACCCCCCAAGTTATCTCCTCTCCTCACCTGCTGCACTTTTCCATCAACACATTTTTAAGCTCTGATCTCCAGCATCTGCAGTCCTCACTTTCTCCCCATTGCATTTATTCGTCTCTCAAACACATTTCTACCCTTCATTCATTAAGGAGACCAATACTCTGTGCAGTACACCAGGTGTGATCTCAATAGCGTCCTGTATAAATGAAGCATAACCTTGCACTTGTGTATGCAATGCTCCTTGCACAAAATGGTGACATTGAATTAGCCTTACTAATTACTTGCTGTACCTTCATCAGAGCCCTTCGCAATTAACCTACAAGGAGAACTAAATCCTTGAAACTCTGGCATCTTAACATTTATCATAGAATTATCTTTATTATCACGTCTATTCAAATGAGTACAGTGAAAAGTATATGGGTCACCACTTGCAGCACCATCTTGGGTACAAAGGTACCTATGTGCAGATTCTTCATTTAGATAATATGCTTAATTTCTTGTCAAGGTGGACAATTTCACATTTTTCCACAGCATCTACCATTTGCCAGATTTTTACCTATTCACGTAATCATCTATGTCACTTTGTAGCCTTGTTTTGTCCTCTTCACACTTGCGTTCTGGTCTATGTCCCATCACTAACTTTGGCAACCGTACCATTGGTCCCTTTTATCCAAGTCAATAAGGTGAGGAGGTGAGGCACACCACTTGCTACATCATGCCAACCAGGAAAAGATCTATTGTTCTAATTGTGTCCTGTTAGCTAGCCATTCTTCTATCCATGCTAATGTATTAGCTCCATCACTACCTGCCTTATTTTCCACAATAATATCTGATGTGGCATCTTGTCACATGCTTTCTGGGAAACAAAGTACAGTGTCTCAACTGGTTGTCCTTCATCTGCAGTGAATGTTATTCCTTGAAAAAATTTGCATTTTTCTAAGTATCCTTCTATAACATCAGAACTTTTAAAATCCTTAGCGGTCGATGTTAAGCCTGCTAGCTATAGTTTCCTGCTTTTTATCTCCATCCTTTCTTGAGTAGAGGAATCATTTGCAAGTTTCCAATCAGCTATGACTATTCCAGATTTAAGGAGTTTGCAAAAATAAAACCAATGTATCAACAATGTCACCAGACCCCTATGATGAAGTCCTGAGAGGGGGGGAAAACACTGAAGCATGTGATGGATGTTGTAAAGTAATCCTCCAACATAGATCAAATTGAAGTTCTACAGAACATGGCCACTTATGAATGGTGTGGACGATTAAACAAAACCCATGAAATCTCCATCCTCACTAGTTGGAAGCCCACAGGATCAGTGGGAAAAAAAACAAGGTTGAAGCATTTGCAATTATTACAAGCCTAAGCTTCGGGTGAATGGGCTATAGCGAGGTTTGAGAAGATTTGGATGTAGGTTTGCTCACTGAGCTGGAAGCTTCATTTCAAGATATTTTGTCACCCTACTAGGTAACATCTTCTGTGGGCCTCAGGCGAAGCACTGTACATGATTCCTGCTTTCTATTCATACGTTTGGGTTTCTTTTGGGTTGGTGATATCATTTCCTGTGGTGATTTCCACAGGGAAATGACATCACCAACCCAAACATATAAATACAAAGCAGGAATCATGTACAGTGCTTCGCCTGAGGCCCACTGAAGATGTTACCTAGTAGGGTGATGAACTTCCAGCTCAGCGAGCAAACCTACATCCTGGATGGACCATCTCAGCCTTCTCCTGATGTCACATTATGATATGAGTCTGTCTTTGGCCAATTCAATTTAATCTGGGTGATAGCAACAGAATTGGATAAAGTGCAGATCCATGGTCCTGCCAAACTTCTGACTAGTGCTGGAGACTTGTGTTCCAGAATTAGTCATGCTCCTGGTCAAGCTTGTCCAGTGTATTGAATAGACAATGTGAAAGATCGTGCAGCTTATATCATGCTGCCAAAAAATTTAAAATCCAATCCAACCGGTTATCAATCCATCAGTCTGCTCTTGGCAATCAGCAAAATGATGGAAAATATTGAAGCCACTGCTGCCAATGACGAATTCAGTAATAACCTGTTTATTTAGGTTTAGGGTGGAGTTAAATGGTTCTTGTCCTCTCTACAGCCTTCAATGAATAAAAAAGTTGAATTCCTGAAGATAAGTGAGATAACTATTGTTGACATAATCTAATGCAATATTTGATTGTGTTGAATCAAAGACTCCTTGGAAAATAGAAGTCAAGGAAACCAAGAGGCAAAGTTCTCCAGAAGTTGGCGTTATATCAAGTATTAAGGAAGATGGTTTTGGTTGTTGGAGGCCAATCTTCTCAGCCACAGGACATCATTGCAAGAATTCCTCAGTGTACTTTTTTTTTCTGACTTAACCTGTTCAGATATTATTACATACCTTTGGAGCAGGTGGGACTTGAACTCGGGTGTCCCTGTTCAGTGCTAGGGACATTACCATGCACCACAAGAGCCCATAGTTCCTGAGGGTAATGTTTTCAGTCCAACCATACAAAAAGAATTGAATATCAATGACCTGCCTTACATCATAAGGTCAAAAGTGGGGATTTTCATTGGTGCTGAGTGTTTCTAAAATCTATAAAATTCTGAAGATGCTTTGTTGGCATTCAATGCATCAACTTTCATATTTTTATACAGTACTTCCAATGTAAGGTCCAAGCTTTCTCTAGGTAACGAAGAAGCCTAACCACCACACTTTATCCCTATTTAAAGTCTCGTTCAGCATATGAGGCCCTTCATCCCATGACTCTGCACCAACTCCAGTGCACTAATCCCACCTCCAAGCATTTGGCCCAGAGCTTTTAAATGTTATGATGCTTGATTTATTTTGTTGCATAACTGAAGATTGTGAGGTTTCCCACTTTACTACCCTCCCAGGCCTTGCATTCCAGATTCCTATCATCCTTTTAGATGAAACATACTGTCCTCAAATCCCTCTAAACCTTCTGCTCTTGACTTTAACTTTCACTCGCTCATTATAGCGACTGTCCAACCATAGCTGATTCCTCTTCACCCTGTGCATGTCCCCCAATCCAGTATGCCTTGATCAGCTCCCCCTCAGCCTTCTCTGCTGTATAGAAAAGAACCTGAGACTATCTAACCTCTCTCCATAGGTAAAATGTTCCATCGCAGTTGAATCTCACTTGCAGCCCCTCCAGTGCAACTACATCTTTCCCCTCATGTGGTAACCAGAACTGCAAACAGTACTCCAGTGTAGCCTAACCCAAGTCTTGTACAGTTCCAAAATAACCACCTTGCTTCTAGTCAAAAGACAGACACAGGACATTACCAATAGAGTACCCTTTGTCGTTCAGTACTTCCCCTTGAGCAGAGAAACTACGCCATGTTCTTAGCAGCCTTCAACATGTCATGAATGATGACGAACATCTCACCAAGATCACCCCTACACCTCCACTTCTCGCCTTCAAACAAGCACCAAACCTCAAACAGACCATTGTTCGCAGCAAACTACTCAGCCTTCAGGACAACATCGACCACAACACCACATAGCCCTGCCATGGCAACCTCTGCAATGCATGCCAAATTATCGACATAGGTACTAATATCATGTGGGAATATCACCCACCACCTATATGGCAGATTCTCATGTGATTTTGGCCAATGTCATCTACCTCATATGCTGCAGGCAAGGATGCCCCAAGGCATGGCATATTGGTGAGACCATGCAGATGCTACAACAATGAATGAATTTACACTGCGCAACAATCACCAGGCAGGAATGCTCCCTCACAGTCAGGGAACACTTCAGTCAAGGATATTCAACCTCCAATCTTTGGATAAGCATCTTCCAGGGCGGCCTTTAAGATACAAAACAATGCAGAATTGCTGAGCAGAAACTGATGATCAAGTTCTGTACCTCAACCATGATCTTGGATTTATGTTGTGCTATATATAACCCCACCATACTGTTCTGTATTTGTAAAATCTTCCTTCCCTTTTACCACCATCACCTTGATAACTTTTCATCTCTCTACCTTTAATTAGTTTGTATAATTTTAGATTATTTGTTATTTTGGTTAGACCCTTGGCATGCGACTCTTACACCACACTTGTATAAAACATGATTGGTCTATGTTTGGATAAAGATATTATTTGACTTCCTTTACCTACATTGCATCTAACCCCAAAGATGTCAGCCTTTCCAAGAAGAGAATGCTGAAGAAATGAGGAAGCAGGCCTATGATTGCTGTCATTACCATTAAAAAAGTATCTCTCTGATTTATCTACTAGCTCTTTTAATGCACAAAAAACAAATGCTACAATACTGGACATCTGCAGCATAAACCAAAAATGCTGTCTGTTCTCAACAACTTTGGAAGCATCTGTGAAAAATGAAACAATTAACATTTCATTTTAACCTTTCATCATGTCTGTCGCAATTGAACTTTGCATTAATTGGAACAAGGAACTTTCTAACAATTTGACTTAACTTTGATTTAAGGAAATCAATTTTTTGTAACATTTATTATTATTACTTGTTAATTATTTAAACTGTTGTTTCAAAATTCCATGAACATTATCTTTGGACTTCCTGCGAAATATTCAGTACAGGTGATAGGCCTGACATTTTCAGGGAACACTGATATTTGAGACATCATTTTTGCCTTCATGCTTATAATAAAGCTTGTCAATTTAACATCCTGTTTGAAGCTGTTAAAAATAGTATGTCGGAATTTTTGCAACGTCGTGTTGCACTTCACTCAATTTGAGCCAATTATTTGCAGTTTTGTTCATGCTTCAATTAAATTTATTTGCTTAATGAAAATGGTTTTTCCATTTGTTTCCTGTTAGCCTCAACACCCCACCTGGCACAAAAGTAAGATTATTTGGAACTGTTAAAATAAGGAATGGATTTCTATTGTTGAGTGATGCCAATATTTTTGTCCTTGGTGGTGAAGTGGATCAACTAATTGAGAAGTGGGCATTGCAAAGGGTGAGGAAACATTTAATATTTTCAGCTGGAATAATACTTTGATTTCAGGAAATTTATGATTTAGTTTTCCTGAGAAGCAAGTTGTTCATGAAACTAGAAACTGAACATTTCGCAAACAATTGGTTGAAATGCTAAATTATTTCATTCACATTTGGCTGTTTTCCAAACAAATTTTAAGTTTGCTTTTCAAAAACTTAGACCAGTGGTTTACACAATGATTATTCACTACATTTTGGCAAAACAAACAGACTTTGTTCTTGGTTCAGTATCTTTAGAATCCTTCTACAGACATAACAGTCAGCACCTTTCAGATTGATGCTGAGTACAACTTAACTGAATTTTTTGAAGAAGTAGCAAAAAGTTTTTTGATGAGGGCAGAGCAGTGGACCTGGGTCTATATGGACTTCAGTAATGTGTTCAACAAGGTTCTTCATGTTAGCCTAGTTAGCAAGGTTAGATCCCATGGAATAAAGGGAGAACTAGCCATTTTGATATAGAACTGGCTCAAAGGTAGAAGACAGAGGGTGATGGTGGCAGTGAAGGGTTGTTTTTCAGACTGGCGGCCTGTGACCAGTGTTGTGCCACAAGGATCGGGGCTGGGTCCACTGCTTTTCATCATTTTATATAAATGATTTGGATGTGAACATAGGAGGTATCATTAGTAAGTTTGCAGATGACACCAAAATTGGTGGTAGAGTGGATAGTGAAAAAGGTAAAAACAATGACTGCAGATGCTGGAAACCAGATTCTGGATTAGTAGTGTTGGAAGAGCACAGCAGTTCAGGCAGCATCCAAGGAGCAGCGAAATCGACGTTTCGGGCAAAAGCCCTTCATCAGGAATAAAGGCAGAGATAATCTCTCCACGCTTCAGGCTCTCTGCCTTTATTCCTGATGAAGGGCTTTTGCCCGAAACGTCGATTTTGCTGCTCCTTGGATGCTGCCTGAACTGCTGTGCTCTTCCAGCACCGCTATTCCAGAATCTGGATAGTGAAAAAGATTGCCGAAGAATATAACTGGATCTTGATCAGATGGGCCAGAGGACTAAGGAATGGCAACTTGAGTTTAATTTAGATAAATGTGAGGTGATGCATTTTGGAAAGGCAAATCGGAGCAGGACGTATACACTGAATGGTAAGGTCCTGGGGAGTGTTGCTGAACAAAGATTCCTTGGAGTGTTCTTTGAAAGTGGAGTCTTTGGTAGATAGGATAGTGAAGGAAGTCTTTGGAATGCTTGCCTTAGTGGTCAGTGCATTGAGTATAGGAGTTAGGAGATCATGTTGTTGCTGTCATGGACATTGATTAGGCCACTTTTGGAATACTGTGTTCAATTCTGGTCTACCTGCTCTAAGAAGGATGTTGTGAAACTTGAAAGGGTTAGAAAAGATTTACAAAGATGCTGCCAGTTTGGAGAGTTTTGCGCTATAGGGAGAGTCTGAATAGCCTGGGGCTGTTTTCCTGGGAGAGTTGCAGCCCTACAGGTAACCTTTATAGAAATTTATAAAATCATGAGAGATGTGAATAGGGTAAATAAACCAGTCTTCTCCCTGGTGTGGAGGAGTCCAAAACTAGGAGTAAACGTTTAAGGTGAGAAGGAAAAGATGTAAAAGGGCCCTAAGGGGCAACTTTTTCATGCAGAGGGTGGTGCATGTATGGAATGACCAACCAGAGGAAGTGGTGGAGGCTGGTACAATTACAACATTTAAAAGGCATCTGGATGGGTATATGAATAGAAAGGGTTTAGAAGGATATGGGCCAAGCTCTGCCAAATGGGACTGGATTAATTTAGGATATCTGGTCGGCATGGACAAATTGGATTGAAGGATGTGTTTCTGTGGCTGTACATTTCGATAACTGTCTATCGGAACACCCATTTTATTGCAGACAAATTTGTGGCTTAAGAAATGAGCTCCAAGGTAGGAGTTTCAACTGACTGTAAAGCTGGTGCAATCCTTGTTTGTACCTGTTCCCCCACATTGATCATCATTTCAATTTTGTAATGAAACACAGGCATTAGACTTAGGTTACAATTGTTTTGATTTGAATGCAAAATTAAAATGTTCTGCAATAGCTGAACATTAGTTCTGCAGTGCATTATTGGTATGCAATTTTAGGAATGAAAATGTAACTAACCCATTTCTGAATAGAGTCACACAACACAGAAACAGGCCCTTCAGCACGCTGTCTATGCTGACCAACAAATACCAAATTATACCAATTCCGTTTACATGCACTTGGTCCATAGCCTGCTATGCCCTGGCAATTTGAGTGCTTGTCCAGATTCTAAAACGCTGAAGAGTACCTCGACCATGCTCTCAGGGATCACTTTGCCAAATTCTACCACCCTCTGGGTGAAAGAGTTTTCCTCTGATCCCCTCTAAACCACTTAATCGTCACCTTAAACGAGAATATTTACGTCAGTTGGGGAGAATTTGCTCGAAGGTTTGTTATTTGTGCAGTATGAATTGTCCTTTTAGGATATTTAAATAAATTTAATTTGTTCTTGTCGTTGACTTTTTGAAATATGCTATTATTTGTACATTATTGTGCTACAGATTTGCTATCACTTTTATTGTTTGTAATGACAACCTCTTTAAATGTATGATCTCTCATCAAATACTCAAATTTCTAATGAATCCTTTGATTTGGTAAAGAATCCTATTGACTAGTTTGATAAAGTAAATGCCTAATTTTGATTTCTTCTGTTGTTATATTATTTATTAAAGGGTTATATAATGCTCTCTTTGAAAAGTGTATTTTTTTCCCCCCAGAGTTTGGCAAAATATAACAGAAGTAATATTGGAACTGAAGGTGGACCACCTCCTTTTGTCCCTTTTGGTCAGGTATGACAGATTAGACCTTGCTTCTCAGTGAATTATAAGTTGTGAAAGAAAAGAACTTTGCACTTGTGTTGTCCTTAACATGTCCTTTGAAGATCTCAAAGTATTATGAAACAGCATTTTTTTTATTCCTTCTCCTTGTTGACTTGTAGGCATCCAGGAATCCATTGTAACGTGCTACAGTTTCGGTTGCATTATCAATTCACATTTTGATCTGTGACTGTGGGGTAAATGTTGATCATGCTACTAGGGGAATGTGCTGTGTCAGAACTTCAATTTAATGTAGTACACTGAAATCTTAAATTATTTTCTGTTGTGAAGTCCTGCATAGAAACAGGCCCTTCAGCACACTGTCTATGCTGACCAACAAACACCAAATTATACCAATTCCGTTTATGTACACTTGGTCCATAGCCTGCTATGTCCTGGCAATTTAAGTGCTTGTCCAGATTCTAAAATCCCACATGAGTACCTCAACCTTGCTCTCAGGGATCACTTTGCCAAATTTTACCACCCTCTGGGTGAAAGAGTTTTCCTCCGATCCCGGGGACCTGGGTTTGATTCCAGTCTTGAGTCTTTGTGGAGTTTGTATATTCTCCTTGTGCCTGTGTGGGTTTTTGCCAGATGCTAGGATTTTTCTCCCACAGTCCAAAGATGTGCAGGTTGGGTGGATTGGCCATGTTAAATTGCCCTATAGTGTCCACAGATGTGCAGGTTAGATATGTTAGCCATAGTAAATGCAGGGCTGCAGGGACAGGTTGGGGGTCTTAGTGGAATGCTCTTCTGCGGGTCAGTGCGACTTGATGAGCCGAATGACCTCTTTCCACATTGTAGGGATTCTATCTCTGGCCTAAATCTCCATGAAATCAGCTGATCAGCTTCATTACTGAATAACCCAAGTCTTCTGATAATGGAAATGGTGAATGACTGAAGTGCTAGATGTGCCTTTGTACCCTGAGTCTTAGTGTGGGCATGGAGTCTCAGCATGCACATGTGAGCTGTACTTCTCAAGAAGCTTTAACTTTTGCAGATTTTTCCCTATACCGATTACACAGTTCAATACAATGGTGCAATCAGATGGCCAAAACTGTTAAAACTTGACTGTTTCAAAAATGTTTTAACATATGTACTTTAGGCTTTCAACCTGCTATGAAAAGTTGTAATCAGCAGCATAAAACAAGTAAATCCTCTCTAGTGTCAAAGCACAACAGTAAAATGTCCTTTGAAGACCAGTGAGCCTGACATCTGTGGTGGGAAATTGTTGGAGTCTATAATTAAGGATTGGGTAACTGAACACATTAAAAATTTCAGTTAATCGGGGAGAGCCAACATGGAGTCATGACCGGTAGATCACGCCTGACAAAGCTCATTGTATTCTTTTAAAGCGGTGACAACGATATGGACAGGGAAATATCTATTGATATTTACAGAGACTTCCAGAATGCATTTAATAAAGGCCTATGTAAAAGCCTGTTAACAAAGGAGAAGCCTGTGGAATTGAGGGCAAATTAGTGACATAGCTGGGAAATTGTTTGAATGGCAGGCAACAGAAAGTAGAGATAATGGGTAGGTAATCAAATTGGCTGGATGCAACCAATGGTGTCTCGCAGGTATCTGTGTTCAGTCCTCAAGTCACATTTATTAATGACTTGGGTCATGGCTTAAGAAGTCCTAAATTCAAATTTGCTAATGACAAAGTTAGGTGGCATTGTTGACAGTGCAGATGGTGCAACACAGTTGTAAAGGAGTATTGACAGACAAAATTGTGGCAGTTGGAATTCATTGAAAGCAATTGTGAGGTTATCCATGTTGGATTGAAGAAGAATAGATCAGGGCACTTTGGTATGAAGTTTTAAAAAGAAAGTGGATTAAAAATACACTGAGACTTGGGGGTTCAGGTGCATAGGTTTTTAAAATGTTAGGTACAGGTGCAGAAAATCAAGAAAGTTAATGGGATGCTGGCCTTTATCTAGAGAGCTGGAATACAAGGGTGAAGAAATTGTTTCAGTTATATAAAACCCTGGTTAGACCCCACTTGGAGTACCGTGAGCCAATCTGGGCACGACATCTTGTGAAGGTTATATTGCCCTTGGAGGAAATACTGTGTAGGTTTGCAAGAATGACACCTGGACTTCAGGGTAAAGTCATAGAGAGAGATTGCACGAATTTCCCTGAGAATTAAGGAGATTATGGGGTGATCTGATCAGGAGTCTTCAAGATATTAAGAGGAGAAGACGGAGCAGGTAAAGATCAACTATTTTCCCTGGTTAGGGATTCGAGAATTAGGGGATGTAGTCTGAGAAGTAGTCATAGAGATGTACAGCATGGAAACAGACCCTTCAGTCCAAGTTGTCTATACTGACCAGATATCCTAAATTGATCGACTCCCATTTGCCAGCATTTGGCTCATATCCCTCCAAGTCCTTCTGACTTATATACCCATTCAGATGCCTTTTAAATGTTGTAATAGTACCAGCCTCTGCCACTTGCTCTGGCAGTTTATTCTACACGTGTACCACTGTTGGGGGTGGGAAAAAAGAAATGCCCCTTTAAGTCCCTTTTACATCTTTCCCCTCTCAGCTTAAATCTGTTTCTTCTAGTTTTTAATTCCCGTACTCTGGGCGGGAAAAAGATCTTAGCAATTTACCCTATCCGTGCCCCTCATGATTTTATAAACTTCTATAAGGTCTCCCCCTCAGCCTCTGATACTCCAGGAAAAACAGCTCCAGCCTATTCAGCCTCTCCGAGTAGCTCAAACCCTCCAACCCTGGCAACATCCTTGCAAACCTTTTCTGAACCCTTTCAAGTTTCACAACATCCTTCCTTTAGCAAGGTGCCCAGAATTGAACGCAGTATTCCAAAGGTGGCCAAACCAATGTCCTGTAAGCTGCAATGTGACCATCCAACTCCTATACTCAATGCACTGACCAATAAAGGCAAGCATACCAAATGCCTTCCTCACTATCCTGTCTACCTGGGAATTCACTTTCAAGGAACAATGAACTTGCACTTCAAGGTCTCTTTGTTCAGCAACACCCCCAAAACTTACCACTAAGCCCTGATTTGCCTTTCCAAAATGCAGCACCTCACACTTAGCTAAATTAAACTCCCAGCTGCTATTCCTTGGCCTATCTGATCAAGGTCCTGTTGTAGTCTGTCCACTACACCTCCAGTTTTGGTGTCATCTGCAAGTTTACTAACCATACCTTTTAGATTCACATCCAACTCAATTATATGAAGTTAGGCCAGACCATTCGGGCAGATGTTAGGAAGCACTTCTGCACACAAGGGGCAGACCTTTGGCACTCTCTTCAACAGAGAAAACTAAATTCAGCATCAGTTGTTAATTTTAAATTTGAGGTAGATTTTAAAAAATTCAGCAAAGGTATTAAGAGATTTGGGCCAAAGGCAAGTTATGCCACAGATCATCCATGATCCCTCTGTGGTGGAACAGGCCTACTCCTGTTCCTATTTTCTATCAACTTCTTGACCGTTCTTCACAATTTAGCATGTCATCTTTGAAATAGAGGAGCTTAATTGACTGTGGTTCGTGTTTATCATGGTTGTCTGGAAATTCCTGTTTGAAGTGCTTGTGTTGGTTCTGGACAGTATTGAATCTTAAAAATCACACAACACCAGGTTATAGTCAAACAGGTTTATTTGGAAGCACTAGCTTTTGGAGTGCTGTTCCTATATCAGGTGATTGTGAAGTATAAGATTTTATACTCCACAACCACCTGATGAAGGAGCAGTGCTCCGAAAGGTAGTGCTTCCAAATAAACCTGTTGGACTATAACCTGGTGTTGTGTGATTTTTAACTTTGCACACCCAAGTCGAATACCGGCATCTCCAAATCAGTATTGAATCTGATTCTGATAAATGCTCTTATTCTATTGTTTGCTACTATACAACATACCAGGGTTAGCAGAGGAATGGGCACTTACACCAGGCTACAGGTTCACAAAAAGTTTAAATTCTTATGGAAGAAAAAACTAAAATACAACTAAAGTAAAACTAGCAAACAAAAGTTAACTACTTTGTCCTATTTGCAGTACTGTCTGTTTCTGAGCATTAGATAGTTCTCACCTGTTTCTGTTTGCTTTGAATAGATTGCCCATTGCAATCAATACAGTATATTTTTCAGGGTGTGCACGGTAGTCTGCTGGACCTGTGATTTTCACCAAAAGAAAAATCTCACTACTATTTTTTTCTGATGTATTTATCCTTAATAATTGAACAAAAAGCAAGCTGAATTTCTCATTTTTTTTTCTTTTGAAGAATTTATTTTTCAGCCACCAAAATCATTGTGGCAGGTAAACTTTTTTATGCACTTCATTTGACCACCTTCATTTTGTATTCATTCAAATTTTCTTTTGCAGAAATGCTTAACACGTGATCAAGTTGATAGCAGAGATCTTGATAAGAGGAAAACATTACAGGTTTCTAACACACAAAAAACTGCTGGAGATGATGAATTTGAAAAGCAAAGGATTGCTGCTATTGCAGAAATTAGCAAGAATAAGGAGGTACAGTATTAGGTTCCTGACAAATATTTTTCTCCGTTGTTTCGACGTGATGTGTCATATTTAGAAATTGTGGTTGAAAGTAACTGCAGATGCAAATGGAGATTATATACCCGTCCAATTACAATTACTTCGGGCAGAATTAGGTTTGAATAGGTTTATTTTGAAGGAACAGTTTTTTTTATTGCTACTACTCACATGAGCTTCGGAATTCAGAATATCTTGAGTTATTGAACTTGTGTTACTGGCTTTTCTTCTGTTGCATCCTTTTGCAGCAAATGTCTTGGCTCATTTCACTTGACCAATTTCATATCAATCTTCATTTTGACTTCGCCCACAAATACATCTGATGTTTTCTAGCATCTTAACATTACTATCAGATTTCCAGTCTAATGGGTAAGGAACGTTTTGACTTGTTTCTACCATGGACTTGCATGTCTACAGGTATAATTCATCCAAAATCTTCCTTGTGGTCATTGTCTCTTTAGCTTACTCTATTTTTGGTTTTATTTTTGGCTAAAAGAAATGTTTGAAGGCAAATTCAAAGCCTTTATGGAAATCTACTTTATTAACAGGAATACTTAGGAGTTCAGTACCCAGTCACAAACATAATGGCACTTAATCACCAAACATCAGCTACTGAGAGATAACAGCGAGATACACAGAAGGCTATTACTTGAGGCAATATTTTGCTTCTGATGTACAGCCCAACAAGTTATGCCACCTTCACTGGAGAGCTGTCAAGATTAAAAAGATTGTCTCAGCCAGCTGCCAACAACTGAGAACTCACTTAAAAACAGTCATTTACAAAGAAGAATCGTCATTCACGCATGAAATTACCCTTTAATTTGGATATTTGATCCACCTGGAATTCTTGTCATGTTTGAACAGAGTAGCAGTTATGATCTTGGATGGAGGTTTGCTCGCTGAGCTGGAAGGTTTGTTTTCAGACGTTTCATCACCATACGAGGTAACATCTTCAGTGAGCCTCTAGATGAAGCACTAGTGGCATAGCCCGCTTAGTGGTTATAGCAGGCTATAGCACCAGTGCTTCATCCGGAGACTCACTGAAGATGTTACTTCGTATGGTGACGAAATTTCTTAAAACGAACCTTCCAGTTCAGTGAGCATGCCTGCATCCAGAATCTCATCCTGAGCTACAAATCTTTTCAAAAGTTGTGATCTTGGTCTCTTTCCGAAAGCTGATGTATTTTGGAGCCCACCGACATTGGAAACTCAGTTTATTCAGGATAAGTTACATTCATAGAACTCAGCAACTCTGACAACATTACCGTTGATGAATGTTGCTTCTTTAGCTAAACGTGTTCTATTTACAGAAATAAGTTTGAGCCTGCATTTTATCATCTGTAGTTGTGAAGAAATGCGTGCACTTCACTGCTTTATTAGGCAAAATTTACAATACAAGTGGAATAATTTTGAATCTGTTCAGATCCCTGCACTTAAATCAATAAGGTCACAAGCAATAGATTTTGATAATTTGCCAATTTTTTTTTCTTAAAACCAAGGCAAAGATATTTGGTGGAGGAAGCAATGTCCGGAGCAATTTGAATTCGAGTGGTGCAGGCACCAAGAACAAGGATCCTTTCCAGAAAAATAGAGAGGAAAAGTATACAAAGGCAGATGGGAAACCTGAAGGAGTATATCGAGAATTGGTAAGCTTTTAGGGTTTATGTAAAATAATGCATTTACTTCAGTTTTTTTCCTTGTATTGATGGTGTTAATGTAATAATGCAATGACAATTCCTGTCAAACTGGGACTCTGAACCACTTGAGTATACTTAGAAATTCAGTGATCAGTATTCATAGAGTAAATTCCCGAGGAGTAGAATTTCATAATTGTAAACTGGTTGAATGGCTTAGAAAATGAAGTTGGTCAAGGTTTTAAAGTGTGTTTTGATAATTCATTATTTGCTGGAATTTATACAGTGAAGGCACTGCAGTTAACTGTGGACATGCATATATTAGGGGTAAAATAATTGACTTGGATTCATTTTCCCCCCAGTTAACGTCCATCGTTTTGTACATGTGTATATAATAGCTTGAATGGATGGGGTACACTCATTTATGTTGTTGCTACACTTCAGAGCATGAATTTTGTCAAATCTAAACTAATTTTGAAAAAAATCCACATTTTTTTTGTTTTTATTTTCTATAAATTTGATTCCAAGACTTCATGTTATTACAGCAACTTTTGTTTTAACTGGCACCTTCTCAACTGGCATTCTTGATAAACTAAACTGGCAAAAAGAAAAACGTCGTTGTGATATACAGCGATGTCTGAATATTTATGCTCTGAATAAAGTGTCATAGTGATGTGTATATACCCTGAATTACTTTTCTATTATTTTCTGTGTATATTTACATTGACTTTAGGGGGTGTGTTAATGTTTTACCTCGTTTTTTTTTAAAGGATGTTGAGGTCATGAAGCTTGACTTGGTCAGGGTTTATTGCAGTTATGCGGACCTCTTGGTTATTCATAATACTTGAACAACCGGCACACTCCTGGCCATGGGAGCTGGTTAATAAAATATTTGCTATAATACAGATGCTTGTAAAGGGAGTGTCCCAACCATTTTGGTCTCTGTAAAACTTAATTAAGAATGAAGAGAACCAAGTGCAATTTACTTGCTAGTTGTCTGAGAGTTCTTCATTGGTGGCTTGATTATATCACTCTTGCCATGTTCCTGGTAATGCTTTTGACGTGGAGCTACATTGAAACTTCACAAAAGGTGTAATTTACAACACACATTGTTGTTATTTGTGAAAAACCTACTTAACTATTCGTTTGGATTTTACAATTGATATTAAACCAACTGCAGAAAGTAAAAAGGGGAAATGGCTTTGATTCATCTTATTTTTAAGTGTCCATTATCACTGTTCCTAATTATAGGAGCGGCACGGTGGCACAGTGGTTAGCACTGCTACCTCACAGCTGCCTCACAGCACCAGAGACCTGGGTTCAATTCCCGCCTCAGGCGACTGACTGTGTGGAGTTTGCACGTTCTCCCCGTGTCTGCGTGGGTTTCCTCCGGGTGCTCCGGTTTCCTCCCNNNGTAAATGTAGGGGTATGGGTGGGTTTCGCTTCGGCGGGTCGGTGTGGACTTGTTGGGCCGAAGGGCCTGTTTCCACACTGTAATCTAATCTAATCTAATTATAGTCAATTTTCTCCCAAAATTGACATTAATCTCAGAAATTGCTGGAGAAACTTAAGGTGGTGATAGTCGTACAGTATGGAAACAAACCGAACCTTTGGTCCAACTTGTCTATGCCAACCAGGTTTCCCAAACTCAATTAGTCCCTGCGTTTGGCCCATATCCGTCTAAACCCTTTCTATTCACATACCTGTCCAAATGTCTTTTAAATCCGGTCACAAAATGGAAATTTTCTACAGATAGTACTTTTTACCAAGAGCAATAGATATTTTGAAATCTTCTCAACAATCACGCTCAGTTTTTAAAACTGTGCATGGCTGTGCAGGTTGGATGGAGAGCCCACAGGATATATAGGGTTATAAAAGTAGGGTTGGGGAGAAGAGGAGGGAAGGAGAGGTGGGATGCTGTTCAGAAGGTCAGTGTAGACTTGATGGGCCAAATGGTCTGCCCCCACACTGTAGGCATTCCAGGATTCTTATACAATTTTGTAACTGTTCGTGCTTGTATCATTTCCTTAGGTAGTTCGTTCCATAAACCCACCACCATGTATGCGAAAAAGTTGCCCCTCTGGTCCCTTTTAAATCTTTCCCCTTAAACCTGTGCCCTCTACTTTTGAGCTTCTCTACCCTAGTGAAAAGACCTTCTGTATGCTCCTCATGATTTTATAAACCTCTATAATGTCACCCCTCAGCCTCCAATGCTCCAGGAAAATAGCCCTAGCCCATTCACCCTCTCCCTATAGCTCAAATCCTTCAATTCTGGTAATATCCTTGTAAATCCTCTTGCACCCTTTTCAATTTAATAACATGCTTCCTTTACAGGGTGACCAGAATTGTACACAGTACTCCCAAAATGGCCTCACCAATGTCTGGCAGCATCTGGGAAGAGAAAACAGAGTTAATGTTCTAAGTCTGATGACTTTTCATCAGAATGGCAATTTGTTTTTGTTGTAAATCTCCAGTTCTGCAGTTGTTTGTTTTGTTTTATTTATAGACGTTAAGCTCATTCGCCTATTACTAACTGTTTTCTTCATCCCACTTTTTTTATCGTGGGTAATGTTTTCTATTTTGCAACTCATGAATGCCATTCGCCACCTTGTAAAACCACAGGATTTAGACTGGCAATGGATTTGTCAGCTCTTAGTCCCAGTTTGTTTAGAAAATTATTTGGATTATTCTTAAATTCCCACTACATCCCAACAAGTGTTTTGTGGGGTTTTTTCTGAATAGAGATGCAATAATTAGCTAAGTGCTTCTCCCTTTCCTTATTCTGAATGGTCTGAAGGTGGATAAATCACTTGGACTGGATGGACTACACATCAGAATTCCAAGAGAGATAGCTGAAGAGATAGTGGAGGTGTTAGTGGTGATCATTCAGGAATCACTGGAGTCAGGTAGGGTCCTAGAGGACTGGAAAATTGCTAGCATAACATCCCTGTTTAAAAAAGGAGTAAGGCAAAAGACAGGAAATTACAGATTGATTAGCCTAACCTCGGCCGTGGATAATACCCTGGAATCCATCGTGAAGGATGAGATTTCTGAATACTTTGGAAGTGTTTGGTAAATAGGGCAAAGTCAGCATGGTTTCATCAAGGGGAAGTCATGCCGACAAATCTGCTAGAATTCTTTGAGGAAGTAACTAGCAGGATGGACTAAGGAGAGCCAATAGATGTTATACACCTAGAGTTCAATGTGCCATGCAGTCCTTTCTGGATATAAGTTGCTTGCTGCGCTGGAAGGTTTGGTTTCAGACGTTTTGTCACCATACTAGGTAATATCATCAGTGAGCCTCCGGTGAAGCATCAGTGGTATAGCCTGCTTTTTATTTGTTTAGGTTTCCTTGGATTGGTTATGTCATCTCCTGTTCTTTTTCTCAAGTGGTGATAAATGGGATCCAAGTCAATGTGTTTCTGAGAGTTCCGGTTGGAATGCCATGCTTCTCGGAATTCTTGCGCGTCCCTGTTTGGCTCATCATAGAATGACGTGGTGTCCTTCCTCATCTGTCTGTTAGAATACTAGTGAGAGAGTGGGTCATGTCTTTTTATGACTAGTTGATGTTCATGTATCCTGGTGGCTAGTTTTCTTTGTTTGTCCAATGTAGTGTTAGTACGTTACTGAGTAAGATAAGGGCCCATGGTGTGAGAAGCAAGGTGCTAGTGTGGACTGAAGCTTGGCTATCTGACAAAGCAGGGAGTGGGGGTAAAAGTGTCCGTCTGAGGATGGCAGCTAGTGACTAGTGGTGTCCAGCAAGACTGTTGGGACCACAACTTTTCACTTCATACTCTAACTATCTAGATGAAGGAACAGATGGCATTCTGGCTAAATTTACAGATGGTACAAAGATAGGTAGAGGGGCAGGTAGCATTGAGGAGGTAGAGAGGCTGAAGAAAGATTTGCACACGTTAGGAGAGTGGGCAAAGAAGTGGCGGATGGAGTCCAACATGAGAAAGTGTGAGATCATGCACTTTGGGAGGAAGAGTAGAGGCATGGACTCTTTACTAAATGGGGAGAAAATTCAGAAGTCTGAAATGCATAGAGACTTGGGAGTTCTAGTCCAGGATTCTCTCGAGGTAAACTTGCAGGTTGAGTCAGTAGTTAAGAAGACAAATGCAACGATGGCATTTATTTTGAGAGGACTTGAATTTAAAACAGGGATGTACTTGAGACTTTGTAAGGCTCTGGTCAGACCACATTTGGAGTATTCTGTGCAGTTTTGAGCCCTGCATATCAAGAAAAGTTTGCTGGCCCTGGAGCAAGTTCACAGGAGGTTCATGTGAATGGTCCCAGAAATGAAAAGCTCAATATGTGAGGGACATTTCAGGACTCTGGGTCTATACTCAATGGAGTTTAGAAGGATGATGGTGGGTATCTAATTGAAACATACAGAATACTGAATGGCCTGGACAGAGCAGATAATGGGACGATGTTTCCATTGGTAGGAAGAGACTAGGACCCAGGGCACAGCCTCAGAATAAAGGGATGACCTTTCAAATAGAGTTAAGGAGAAATTTCTTCAGTCAGAGAATGGTGAATGTATAGAATTGCCACAGAAAGCTGTGAAGGCCAGGTCATTGAGTTTATTTAAGACTGAAATTCTTGAGTATCAAGGATGACAGGAAGAAAGTGGGGGAAAGGAGTTAAGAAACTTAAACTTAGAAGCCATGATTGAATTGTGGAGCAGATTTGATGGGCTGAATGGTCTATTTTCTGCTCCTGTCTTATTGTCTTTGCAATTTTTCCTGCTCTGCCTTCAAAAAGTTATTTTGGCTAATCTCTTGAGAACAAAATTAATGGTGTTTTCATTCCTGGGGGCTATTTTGTTACCAAGTTATGAACTTAATACGGCACAATTTTTGATCAAAAATAGGATGTGTCTGATGACTTGCAGTACTAACCAAGAGCACTGTCTTGAATGAATTCTGTGAAATTATCTTCCATGCCTGACTCTAAATTTGTTTCCACTGGCCAGGAGCGTGTTAGAATAGACATGTATAAAATCTCAAAGTTATTGATGAGGGTTTCATAAGCAGATGAGCGAATGCAGGAGTAGATTCAGGCAGATTTGTGAAGATGGAAATAAGTCGAGTTACTGATAGTACAGATATGGAGTCAGTCACCTTGAGTCAAATATATCAAGGTTATAAGTTTTGGACAGGGATGGAGTTGATGGCAAGGAAGTGGCGTTTGTGACAGGACAATGAGTTATTTTCCCAATCTTAAATTTGATGTTTCTGCTCATCCAGTACACCCTTGTGGAGAAACAGTCTGATGCTTTCGGTCATGGGGCTGTCAAGAGATGTAGAGCTATGTGGTTATATACCTGATTTTCTGGGCGGTTTTTTGGACTATTTTACCTACCTATAACACATGCAAAAGAGGCATGGGTGAAAAGTAGAAACTTGAGTAGGTAATTCTCTGGCAATCATTAGCTGTGTACAATGGGTTGTGGTGTGTCCAGTTTGATCCAGCTGGACATCAATTTGAATCAGGTGTTAATGTTTAAGGGTTTCTCATGATTATGTTGTTCTGAGTGCTAGACATCACACATTTGGAAGTTATTGTTGAAGGAGCCTTGGTGAGTAATTGATTGTAGTTCACCTTCTCTTGCAGGATATACACTGCTGTCAGTGTGCGTTGATGATGGTGAAGGGAATGAACGTTGAAGGTGGTGGTTACGGTACCAGTCAAGATGTCTGCTTTGTTCTAGGCAGTGTTAAGCTACTTGAATATTGTTGGAGCAGCACCCATGCAGACAAGGAGAAAGTGTGCCATTATGCCTGGCTTGTCCCTTTTTAGATGGTAGATAGGCACTGGAGAACCAGGGGGTGAGTTAATTGCTGCAGAGTTCTGAGCCTCTGGCCTGCTGTTGTGGATCCAGTACTTATGTGGCTGATCAGTAGTAATCTTTGTGAAGGCTTCGCTGATACCAGTACCGTTGAATGTCAAAGGACAGTGGTTAGATTCTCCCTTGTTTGATATGGCCATTTCTTGATATTTGATTTAATTGACTATTGTCACGTGTACCGAGATAAATGCTGTTTTGGGTGCAAACCAGACAAATCATACCTCACGGTAGTGAAATAGAATGCAGAATATAGTGTTACAACTACAGAGAAGGTGTAGAGAAAGATCAACTTATAATATGAAGGGTCTGTTCATTAGTCTGGTAACAGCAGGGAAGAAGCTGATCCTAAATCTGTTAGTATGTGTTTTCAAACGTTGGAACTTCTGCCTGATGGAAGAGAATATGACTGGGATGGGAGGGACCTTTGATTATGTTGGCTGCTTTCCCAAGGCAATGCAGACTAAGTCAATGGAGGGAAGGCTGGTTTTTGTGATGAACTGGGTATCAGTTGCAACACTCTCTAATTTCTTGTGGTGTTGGCAGACCAATTGCCAGATCAAACTGTGATCCATCCGATAGGATGTTTTCGACAGTGCATCTATAAAATTGGCAAGAGACATTGTGGACATGCAAAATTTTCTTATCCTCCTCAGGAAGTAGAGGCATTGGTGTACTTTCCTGACTGTAACGTTGATGTGGATGGACCAGGATAGATCATTAGCAGTGTGAATGTTAATTGCCACTGCTCAGCCCAAGCCCAGATGCTGTTCAGGCCTTGCGACATAAGAATGTGGACTGACTCAATTTCTGAAGAGTTGCAAATGATGCTGAACATTGCACGGTCATCAGCAAATATCCTCATTTCAGGCATGACAGATAATGATGAAACTGATGAAAATGATTAGGCCTAGGTATCATGACAACAGATGACAGTTTCCTGGTGCTTACTGTTGAGTCCAATTTTGCTTGAGCTACTTGATGCCACACTCAGTCAAATGCTGAGTTGATATTGCGGGCAGCCATTCTTGTTTCTGGGGTTCAGCTCTTCTATCTATATTCAGACGAAGTCTGAGATCAGGACCTGAGTGGAACTGTTACAGACCAAACTGTCAGTAAGAATGTTATTCTTTTGCAAGTGCTACTTGATAGCTGTGACGAATGTATGGCATTAAGAAGTGTGTTTGGTTCTTTTCAAATGAAGTGTTTGAGACAGAGGTGCTGAGCATTCAGCTTCATGTCAGGTAAGCAGGTTGTGAGGTCTCGTGGTTTTATTATTAGAAGTTGGAACAATCAAGGCAGTCTGAATGGTGGAGTCAAGCTGCCACAGAATCAGAATTTTTTAAAATTTTAGCTTTCAGTAACAGTTGCTGGGGTCTTGAAGCTGGCTGTGGAAGTTCTTACTCCCCACTCTGTTGGAACTAAAAGCTAGGGTTCTTTTCCTGCTGCTAGAATTGCATGTGAGACAATCTACAGGTAGTTTTTCTAATCATGAATTGATTATAATGCAACTGATGAATTGTGGACGTTTTGCATAATCTGAAATTTCTGCTGAACGGGTAGAGCGGGTTTTACATAGCGCAATTTTCTGTAGCGTGAAATTGCAGAGGAACACAACAGATGCATTATAGAAGAACAATCTGTATTTTACTGATGAAAGGCTCTGGCCCGAAACATCGATTCTCCTGTTGCTCAGGTTCTGCCAGGCCTCCTGTGCTTTTCCAGCAACACACACACACTCGACACCAGTCTTGTAGCTGTATTGGAACAGCTTGGCCGAGGGCATGACTAGTTCTGGAGCTTGAGTCTTCACTGCCTTTGCAGGAACTTTGTCAATGTCAAAGGCTTTACATTATCTGAAGCCTACTGGCATTTCTTGATCTAACATGGCATGAATCAAACTGGCACTTTTGATGCTGAGGACATGAGGAGGGGGAGGAGGCCACTTTATAAACACCTGGATGTGGCATCTGTGACACACTGCTATCCTACCTTCACCTGTCTCATTCATTTAATTCAATCTTGCGTATTTGATCATCGACATTTTTGGTAAAATTGATCATTTTAACTCCGTTATTTTCGAAGTAAGTTAACTTAAATGTTAGCTTGCAATTTAGCCTAGAAGCTCATCTTATCTTGTAGCATCCATTTTTCTCCTGTTCCCTCCATGTTGCTGTTACATTGCTTCAGAGAGATATAAGCAAAGATTACATACAAAAAAAGTACTTCACCCAACAAAAGTGTGTGCAGTGTTTGCTTGTGCCAGATTTATGGAAATAATAACTAAATGACACACTCAGATATTTGCAAATAAGTGATACAGTGCATGTGCAACTTTATGCCAAGTGTTTACTACTACTCCCAATTTTTTGAATCATGAAGCAGTTCATGCTGAAACGCTATAACACTCAGGCTGCAAAGTGGACAATAAAGTGTATTCCACAAAAGTGTGGGACAGGTTCCACTTTTAATAAGAGAGGCCTAACCACTTGCTTTGTCATTTTTGTGGCATTACCTTCATCCATCCTCCAAAGATCACCAGGTGTTGAATCAAGGGAGCCGTTGGCAGCAGAGTAACAGAGCTGTGTGCTGGCTTGAGCCCAGGACTCATCCACTGCTGTCTACTTTCTTTTTCTTTTTACCTTTTTTTTTATTTCTTCTGTTTTTTCGTTCATTTTGTCTTTTTGTTTGCGGCGGATTAATCGGTGGTGGTGGCACACTGGCTCCTCCCCGTGGTGGCAGCAGCAGCAAGAACATTGTCCTGGCATTTGGGGTCAGCAATGGCCACAAAGCACCTCAAGCAATTGGAGGTAGTGGCAACAAAGTTATCAAGATGGCAGTGCCTGTAAGGCATTAGCTTGGAGGAGGGTGGTTGGAGTGGGACTCTTGGTGAGGCAGCAGCATCATCCTGGCCTGGCAGTGGAGCCAGAACTCCTGGTTGCAGTAGGCCCAGAGTGGGGCTATCTGGTTTTGGCGAGATGGTGGCAGCAGCATAGTATGCCTGGAACGTAGATTGCAGGCATCATTGAGGCAACAACAGATCTACAGATCCTGATTGTGGTGACAACAGGCCCAGCGAGGGGTCTCCTGGTTATCGGCAAGATGATGGAAGCAGCTCCTGGTTGCGGTAGGCCCGGAGCCAGAGACTCCTGGTTACGGGGGGTGAGCGTGGGTTCAGTACAGGAACTGGCATTGATGGCAGCGAAGTGGGCCCAGTGGCAAAGTGGTCGTGACTCCTATATTGATAGGTCTGGTGCAGGTGGCGGCGAGACAGTGGAAGAGGGGTGGAGGTGCAGGTATTGTTGGTGTGTCAGCTGAGGATTCTTATTATTATTCATTTACGGGATGTGGGGAGTGCTGGCTAGGCCAACATTTACTGTCCATCCCTTATTTCCCAGAAGATCTTTTGAGTCAACCACATTGCTGTGGACCGGGAGTCACATGTAGGCCAGACTAGGTAAGGAAAACCAGTTTCTTTTGCTAAAGGACATTAGTGAACCAGATGGGATTTCTCTGACAAAAGACAGTGGTTTCATGGTCAGCAGTAGACTCTTAATTCCACATTTTTATTGAATTCACATACCACCATCTGCTTTGGCTCGATTCAAACCTGGGTTCCCTGAACATTGTGGGTCTCTGGATTAATAGTGTAGCAATAATGCCATCCCTTCCCCAAAAATATACTCTTTCAAATACATCCTGTTGTTACTAAGCTGTTCAAAGGGTGCTGGATTGTGGTGACAGTTGAAGCTTTCCCTTGTTTTTTACTGTATTATTCACTGTAAAAGGCAACTGACAATCATTCAGTTCAGTTCAATTCAATTCAATTCATCAGTAATCAGAGACTCATGGAGTCTTCTGGAGTGAGAGCGGTTCAGAAGCTAGGTAACCTACATTATATGGTTGACTTTCTGAATCTTCCAAAACCAACATGCCATTTGTAGTACAACCCAAATTTAGTATTTACAAAAAGCTGCACTAGTTTTCTGCCTGTAGAGTGCTGATAATTATTTGCCTCTTGATGAATTAAATTAGCTTGAAATTTTATCTGAAATCAGGCTTTGAAATATAATGCTTTATCATTTATTGAATATGAAAATAGAAAATTATTCCTGTGTCTGATGCTGAGTGACAATCCTGTTTTCTTCATTAACCTAGCCATGTTACTGTGCCTGTAGTTGAGATGCTGTAAGGCGTGGGGAATTGGAACTTGCTTGCAACAGTGATTTTTGGATGCGGCACTCAAAACATTTCATAATACTGTGGTGAGCAAAGGCCTAAAAATGTAACATGATTTTGTACTTTTGGTCCCTGTGCATTTGAGCATTGGTTTGAAATTGATCAGGATTAATTTCAGAGAATCCTTTTACACATAGAGCTGAAGTAATGCCAGTGCCCCAACTGCATATGTGAAAGAACGCTTTCAGAGAAGTAATAACAACCGAAATCAGTGAATGGTGAACATAGCCTCTTATTCAGCATTCACAGCACAAGTTTGAGGCAGCAGTAGAATTCTAAACTACGGTCTTACAGGAGACCTTTTTATACACAGTTCTTACATATATTAAAATTCCATTAATATGGTGTTATACTTTTTATCTCTCGTACACAAAGGTTTGTAGGGCTTCTGTCCTGGGAGACAGGAGATGGGTTAAAACATGTTCTAAGTGCTGGCTGCTACTTGTGAAGGGATGTCTGTCTGGGCTGCTTGCATACTTAGAATGTGTTGTTAGTCCTTTTTGTTTTTTTAGGTTAGTAAATATTAGTAAAATGCTAGGTCTATATGATGTAAGTAAGTTAAAAATTGCTCCTATATGTAAAAAAAAAACATAAAGGATATTAAACTAATTACCTTAGCTGGGTTGTGAGATTTATTTACTATTTGCCAGTATAAATTCCATTCATTCATGCAATTTCATAAAGGACCGTTTTGTCAGTTAGTTTCTTAAAGGGATAAGGACCCAGTTAAAAGATATTTAACAGGTACTTAATCTGCTCAGATCCAGGAAATGGTTGGTATGGGTTGATTAATTTTATAATGTTTTGTGGAGACTTAGTAGAGATGGTATTTTTCTGTATGCTACACTGATTCAGAGATAAATACTGTTTGTAGCAAAAGTAATACAAACTTGTAGTTTATAACAAAATGTAGTAATGGGTTTGAAAGGGATTTTGAGTTTGGATACTACATAACCATGGTTTTATGAATGAATGAATTATGAAACCATGTTATAGTAAATAACAGGTTAGTAAAGGGTTATGAATGAATAAACAGGAACCTGGTATTAATGAATTTGGCGAGCTGGTGAGTGAGTTAATAAAGGTAACCTATAATATGATATCTTATAACATAATATCTCACATAGAGCTAAGTGCCAGTGCCACAAGTGCAGGTGTGAAAGAACTCTTTCACAGACATTCTTTTGGAAAAAATGTCAGTTTCTGTTCCTTTAAAAATTGACATACATTGGTTTGATTAATTCTTTCCAGAGGAGATGCTAATATCAAAAGGAGGATTGAAATCTATTCAAGAATAGTAATTGATAATACAGCTGCAGTGTAATAAAATGCTGTCCAGCATTTCTATGTTGAGCATTAATGACCAAAAGTATATGTAAAAGCAAAATACTCCAGATGTTGGACGTCTGAAATAAAAACATAAAATTGTGATTCTGTGAAAATGCTGGAGCAACTCAGCAGGACGTTACAATAGTGCAGCATCTGTGGAAAAATAAAGAATGCTTCAGGTCTTTAAAGCAGTCTTTTCTATTGTAGGTTGATGAGCGAGCTTTACAGAACATAACTGAAATGGGTTTCAGCAAAGAAGAAGCAAGACAGGCCCTAATGGATCACAGCAATAATTTGGAAAATGCATTAAACTTCCTTATCAACAGCAACAAAGCACCACCAGCAATGCATAATCCACCTGCAAGAGGTAAAATCTGCATTATTGTGTACATGTATATATGTAAAAATAGCTGAAATGTAATTTGAGGCGACTGAATCTTCGTCAATAGCAGCAGCATCCCTTTATAAAATGTTTTTTGTTTCATTTCTACTTCAAAAATGATGCATCCTCATCAAATCTAGTTCTAGCCCTAAAGATATACATCGATATCAATGCTCACATGGCAGCATAAGGATGAGAATTGAATTTTTAAAACTGAAGAATTAGTTTATAAACTATCCCAAGTCTTGGTTAATCTTGGGAAGAGCTCTGATCAAGCCATATCTTTTTAAACCATCGCTACTTTTGGTCACTAAATCTTGAAGGAATCCTTCTGATGCTACAGAGAAGAGCTATGAGCTGGATCCCACAAGTCTGAGTTTGGAGGGTAGATTGGAGGGTCTTGAGTTTCAGTATTGGAGAGTTATATATGAATTGTAAATAAAGCCTCCCAGGAGGACCAGTTCCACCACAGAACACACCAGATGGCCTCCTCCTTTAGAGACCGCAATTTCCCTTCCCATGTGATTATAGATGCCCTCCAACGCATCTCGTCCACATCCCGCACCTCCATCCTCAGATCCCACCCCTCCAACCGTAACAAGGACACAACCTCCTGGTGCTCACCTTCCACCCTACCAACCTTTGCATAAACCACATCATCCAACGACATTTCCGCCACCTCCAAACGGACGCCACCACAAGGGGATATGTTTCCCTCCCCACCCCTTTCCACCTTCCGCAAAGACCATTCCCTCCGTGACTACCTGGTCAGGTCCACGACCCCCCCCCAACAACCCACCCTCCCTTCCTGGCACCTTCCCCTGCCACCACAGGAATTGC
>NC_057715.1:2024829-2026864 GCF_004010195.1 Chiloscyllium plagiosum | reverse complement strand
ACTCTATGCTACTTTCTCCCCACCCCCACCGTCCTCTCATTTATCTCCTACACCCTGCAGGCACTCTGCCTCTATTCCTGATGAAGGGCTTTTGTCCGAAGCATCGGTTTTCCTGCTCCTCGAATGCTGCCTGACATGCTGTGCTTTTCCAGCACCACTCTAATCTAGAATCTGGTTTCCAGCATCTGCAGTCCTTGTTTTTACCTTATAAAAGGTAAATAGACCAAGCTATGCTTCATGACAATGAAACAAATGGGGCATTTGTTTAACGATGCAAATTTCCGATTCATATTGAAAGGTTCTTAAGCCATCAGTGTGTGAAATAGATTTCCAAGGATGATTCTGGAGCCGCAAATGTTCAATGATTTAGGAGGTGCAGGAGTATTAGATGGGAGAGAAGAGTAGTGAACTGAAGGATTGGTACACAAGCGTCAGTTAGAATAGGTTAAGTGCGCGCTCTCCCACAACCACTCAGATAATTGCCGACTTGCATTGTCGTGAACTTCCCAGGAATGAAATGGAACAGAGCCAGAGTTGTGGGAGGTGACGGAATGTGTGGTTCAAGATGGACTTTGAGATTTGTGGAAAAGGAGGAAAGTGATGTCAAGGTTACAAGTTGTATGTAAAGAAAAAGTTGGGCTCAGATGACTGATGACCTCCATATTAGTACAGAATCCACTGGAGGCCGAAACTGGTGTAATAGAGGGCACATGCTGGGACCTAATGTTTCCAGAGGTGCTACATGTGGGTTGAAATGGAGATATTTGTAAGCAGAGACAACTGTTTTACTGTTGCTGTGAGTGGATGGGAAAGTATAATGGTTGACTACAAGGTTTCTCGCTATTTCTGCTTTGCAGCAACTATTCGTTCATCTCTTGTTTCGGTTTATAGGCTGATGAGAAACTAGGAATCTTCATAATTTCATCATATGTAAAATAGAATTTGTACAGCCCAGAACGAGGCTGTTCAGCCCAGAATGTTTCTGCTGGCTTTCCACAGGGACCATACTTGCCTGATTCCCTTCGACATGTCTCCTTCATCAACCATGCACCACACTCCCAAGGCAGTACATTAACCATTAATAACCTGAGAAAAGACTTTTAGCTTCACAGTACGTTTTTGTTTCTTGTATTCCTTCATTTAAATCTGTCCCCTTGTTCCTGACCCTTTAATAAGTGGAAGCCCTCGTAACCCTGTTCAAACCTCTCCTGCTTGTCAAGGCCTCCAGCAGACTTCCTCTTCAAAAAAAAGCAGAACAAGCTTCTCCAATCTATCTTCATTACTAAAATTAATTGTCTCAGGAACCATTCTCATAATTTCACATCCAATAATTTCACATCCTTCCTGAGAGTTGTCAATCTTGGACAACTATCAACAGATTTGTCAAACACTGTTTCCCTTTTGTACATTTGAGATGACTACCTCATTGATTTTCTAAGTGCCCTGTAACCATAAAAACTGATGCATTTATTTTGTGTCTCTGCCATTTCATTATTCTTCATTGTAATTTCTCCTGTTCTTTGCTTTAAAAGACATGTTTATTTTTCAGTGTCTCGCTTTGTTTTTGCACAGCTTTCTTAATTATTTTCATGTCTGAACTAATTAAGTCTGTAAGACTGATGTGTCGCTCTATGATAAGACCATAAGACATAGGAGTGGAAGTAAGGCCATTCGGCCCATCGAGTCCACTCCGCCATTCAATCATGGCTGATGCGCATTTCAGCTCCACTTACCAGCATTCTCCCCATAGCCCTTAATTCCTCTAGACAACAAGAATCTATCAATCTCGGCCTTGAAGACATTTTCATTGAGTTGTAGAAATGAGTTGAGTTGCTAGAAATGTGTTTTGCTTATTGCTGATGTCTTTTCGAAGTGGATTGAAGCCTACCCTCCTCCTAACGCTACTGCTGAGACTGTGGTGAAGATTTTGTTTAAGGAAATAATTCCCTGCTTCAGTATACCTGCGTGCATTAGCTCGGACAATGGACCACACTTTGTAGGTAATATTAACGGAGAACTCTGTTCCCAGCTTTGT
>NC_057715.1:2006759-2022993 GCF_004010195.1 Chiloscyllium plagiosum | reverse complement strand
TCCCACTCTTCTGATTTCCCACTGTTCTTAGCCACTTTATAGGATCTCTCTTTTTCTTTAATACATTTCCTGACTTCCTTTGTCAGCCAAGGTTGTCTAATCCCTCCCCGGTTAATCTTTCTTTTCTTGGGAGTGATCCTCTGTACAGTGTCCTCAATTATACCTATAAACTCCTGCCATTTTTGCTCTACTGTCTTCCTGGTTAGCCTCTGCTTCCAGTCTATTTTAGTCAGTTCCTCTCTCATGCCCTCATAATTACCTTTATTCAACTGTAACACCATTACATCCGATTTTGCCTTCTCCCTTTCAAACTCCAGACTGAACTCTATCATATTATGGTCGCTACTTCCTAAGGGTTCCCTTACTTTAAGATCTTTTATAGAGTCTGGTTCATTGCAAAGTACTAGGTCCAGAATAGCCTGCTCTCTTGTGGGCTCCATGACAAGCTGTTCCAAAAAGCCATCCTGTAAGCATTCCATGAATTCCCTTTCTTTAGATCCACTAGCAACATTATTTACCCAGTCCACCTGCATATTGAAGTCTCCCATGATCAATGTAACCTTGCCTTTCTGACATGCCTTCTCTATTTCCCGGTACATGTTGCGTCCCTGGTCCTGACCACTGTTAGGAGGTCTGTACATAACTCCAATTATGTTTTTCTTGCCTTTGTGGTTCCTCAATTCCACCCACACAGACTCCACATCATCCGACGCTATGTCATTCAATACCATAGATTTAATTTTGTTCTTAACTTGAAGGATGATCTTCTTGGTCATCCTTCATTAAATTCTGAAATCCTCTTGATCTTCAAGCTTATTTATTTCTCGAGCGCTTTTTTAAAAGACTTTAATGTAATGTTAACTTTTAGTTTCTCTTGTTCGCCATGGTATTACCACTTTTATTAGGAACATAAAGGCAGGTGTTGGCCTTTCCTCCAGCATTCTAGATTTTGAACAATTCTCTATGGCAGTCATATTCTTGAACTATCCCCATAGCTCTTGATGTCAGTCACGATTAAAAATCTTTTCTTATCTTGCTTTGAGCCTATTTATGATTGAGCTTCCCCAACTATTTAGAAAACTCTCATGAATGAACTTAAACTCCACCCTAATAGTGCACATTTGTTTTACATCACCTTTGTGAAGATTAAAGCTCTGGTTTCCATATTATCCTGCATTCATAGCAAACCTCCTGAACTACACTTTAGATCAGGGAACATTGCAGCGCAGTTTAGGACCCTCGGCCCTTGATGTTGCGTTGACCTGTGGAACCAATCTGAAGCCCATCTAAGCTACACCTATTTCATTCTTATTCATATGTCTACCCAATGACCATTTTAAATGCCCTTAAAGTTGACGAGTGTGGGCGGCACAGTGGCACAGTGGTTAGCACTGCTGCCTCACAGCGCCAGAGACCCGGGTTCAATTCCCGCCTCAGGCGACTGACTGTGTGGAGTTTGCACGTTCTCCCCGTGTCTGCGTGGGATTCCTCCGGGTGCTCCGGTTTCCTCCCACAGTCCAAAGATGTGCAGGTTAGGTGAATTGGCCATGCTAAATTGCCCGTAGTGTTAGGTAAAGGGTAAATGTAGGGGTATGGGTGGGTTACGCTTCGGCGGGTCGGTGTGGACTTGTTGGGCCGAAGGGCCTGTTTCCACACTGTAATGTAATCTAATCTAATCTACTACTGTTGCAGGCAGTATGTTCCACACTCCTGCTCTGAGTAAAGAACCTACGTCTGACATCTGTCCTATATTTATCACCCCTCAATTTAAAGCTGTGTCCCCTCATGCTATCCATTGCCATCCGAAGAAAAAGGCTGTCACTGTCCAACCTATCTAACCCTCTGATTATCTTTTATGTCTCAAACTTTGCCTAACATGATCACTACTCTTTTAATCAAAGAATTTCTGTAGTGGAAGCAGGCCCATACAGCCCATCGAGAGTACACTGACCCTCCAAAGAGCATCCACTCCCTCACCCTCTCATCCCTGCTTTTATCCAAATATGTACAAGTTAGGTGGATTGGCCATGCTAAATTGCCAGGTAGTATTCAGGGATATTCAGGCTAGCTGGGAATGCAGGGCTACAGGGATAGGGTTGGGGTGGGTCTTGGTTAGATGCTCTTCGGAGAGGCAGTGTGGACTCAATGGGCCGAATGGTCTGCTTCTACGCTGTAGGGATTCTATGATATTTCGGATTGTGGGTGAAACTGTAGCGCACGGAGGAAATGCATGACATGAGAAAGTATGAACTCTATACCGACTGTCACCCAAGGCTGGAATCTAGCCTGGGTCCCTGGTACTGAGCCACTGTGCTGCCCCTTTTGGAGGTCTGTGATTTCATCACGTGTTTGCTTTCTGCTCCCTACATCTTATCTCCACTTAAATTGATTCTGATCAATTTTTTTTCATGTTAAGGCTCTTTCTGCTTCGTGTCTATCTCTTATCCTATATCTTCAGCCCATGTCCATCTTAATTTTGCATAAATGTTTGTTTTTAAAATGAAGTATCCTGAACTATTCCAACCTTTGTCACGACATAATCATGTCTCTATGATGACAGGTTAAACCTATTAGTTTTATCTGTGTTAATAAGTAACCCATTTTATCATGAATGCTTTGTGCAGATGAGCTTAACATTTTCCCCAGGATATTATGCCCCATAACCGTTGCTAAATTCTCTGTCCGATTCTCATGTAATTGTTCTGCGTAATTGTACTTAGATTGCTCTTTTACTGAAGACCATGACTCTTTTTTTATGGCTATTTTGACTCCTGCCTCTTATTTTTCTCTCCCCTTGCCCAGACCCCAGTTTTGTGCAAAGCTCTTATTTCCTACCTGAGATGTTTCAACACCTAGGTTCTCCAAACATGGATCCTTCCTTCCTTTATCTTTCCCACTGTTTCATCCTTATGCCTGTATCATGACTTTATTATCAGGGTTGCATCTGCCTCGCCACACTCTTTCATCAGATATACTGAAATTCGCGTAATTAAGACTGTAAGACCAAAGGAGTAGAAATTAGGCCATTCGGCCCATCAAGTCTACTCCGCCATTCGATCATGGCCGATAGGTTTTTCAACCCCACTTTCCCGCTTTCTTCCCATAACCCTTGATCCCCATGGCAATCAAGAACTTATCTATCTCTCTTAAATATACTCAGTGACCTGACCTCCACAGGCCCTCTGTCAAAATGAAGTCCACAGATTCACCACTCTCTGGCTAAAGACGTTTCCCCTTGCCTCTGTTTTAGTGGGTCTTCCCTTTACTGTACGGCTGTGCCTTTGGGTCGTCGTCTCTCCTGCCAATGGAAAGTCTTCCCACCTTCCACTCTGTCCAGGCCATTCAGTATTCTGAACATTTCCATCAGATTTCCCCCCCCCATATCCTTCTAAACTATAGTCCCAGAGCCCTCAAAGGCACATGTTAAGCTTTTTGTTCCTGTGGTCATTCTTGTGAACCACCTCTGGACCCGCTCCAGGGCCAGTACATCCTTCTTGAGGTATGGGGCCCAAATTTGCTTTCAGTGCTCTAAATGTTGTCTGACCAGCGCCTTCTAAAGCCTCAGATGTACATTGCTTTTTATATTCAAGTCCTCTCAAGATGAATGACAGCATTGTATTTGCTTCCTTATTACTGACTCAACCTGCAAGTTTATCTTAAAATCCTGGACGAGAACTCCCCCAAATCCTCTTTGTACTCCAGATTTCTGAATTTTCTCCCCATTTAGAAAATAATTCATGCCTCCTCTTCCTGCCGAAGTGCGTGATCTCAACTTTCCCACACTGTATTTCATCTGCCACTTCTTAGCCCACTTTTCTAACCTGTCTAAATCTTTCTGCAGCCTCCCTGCATCCTCAATACTACCTGCCCCTCCACCTATCTTTGTATCATCTGCATACGTAACCAGAAAGCCTTCAGTTCCTTCATCCAAATTGTTAATGTATAAAGTGAAAAGCTGTGGTGCCAACACTGACTCTTGTGGAACACCACTAGTCACTGGCTTTCATCCTGAGAAGGACCTTTTTATCCCCACTCTTTGCCTTCTGCCAAACAGCCAATCTTTTATCCATGCTAGTGCCTTTCCTCTATCACCATGGGCCTTTATCTGACTCAGCAGCCTTCTGTGTGGCACTTATCAAAGACCTTTTGGATGTCCAGATCGATAACATCCATTGGCTATCCTTGGTCTAACCTACTTGTTAATTCCTCAAAGAATTCTAACAGACCTGTCGAGCATGACCTCCCCTTGATGAAACCATGCTGACTTGATTGCTTCTCAACCCAATATCCACAATAGCTATTCAATTTCCAAGTATTCAAGAGTTGGAGAATATTGGATCTGCTACCTTGGAAACCAGTGTAAGCCAATGAACATCAGTGAAGTGTAGGTAGGGATTTGAAAGGGAGAGAAGGTATAAGATAATACACTCTCTGTTCGTTCGATCTATAAAAATAATTTACTGGAGCCCTAACAATTGAACATTGTTATCTCTAAATACTTAAATGTTGTGGATGAGGGCTTGCTATTACTCTTCTGAGACTGAATAGTACATCAGATGTTTTTAATTTAGCTGCTGCCATTTTTAGAAGACCTGAGCCATTCTTTGTGATTCTAAAATATTGTTTTAAATAATAATCTGCATACAATATATTAATGTATTGAAGGTTAATGCACAGTATTCACTTACGTGTTCTTTCTTAACTAGTTTGCTTTCATCTGTTGGACATTCCTTTAGGAAAAGGAAGAGGTAGAGGCAGGTCAAGACCCGAAGATGATGACAATTTAACAAATGCAAGGCCATCTGCACCAAGCACGTTATTTGATTTCTTAGAATCAAAGATGAGTTCCTTAAGTGTTGAAGGTAGGTACTTTTGGATTGTGAGGAAAAGCAAGAAGAATGCTTGACTTGTCTATTTGAAAAAGTTTTGTAAGTATGCATTCAAGATTTTTATTACTATTGTATGACACATGGATGTCGCTTGACAGATCCGCCTTTATTGTTCCATCTGTGCTTTTTCTTGAAATTCTCATCACACTGGGGTTTACAATTGACTGGAAGCGGAACTGGACAAACCGTGTAAACAGGGTGGGTACAAGAGCACATCTGAAGCTGGGCATTCTGTGATCAGTAACTGCACTCTGACTTCTCAGATGGTTGGGGGTAGCTCCATTAAGAGTCAAGTGTGTGGTGCTGGAAAAGCACAGCAGATCAGGCAGTATCCGAGAAGCATTGGCATTTGGGGCAAGAGCTGATTAAGGACGTTTGCCTGAAACATTGATTCTCCTGCTCCTCGGATGCTGCCTCACCTGCTGTGCTTTTCCAGCACCACACTCTTTATTCTGATCTCCAGCATCTGCAGTATTCACTTTCTCCTTGTAGCTCCATTAAGAGCTGCATTTAGTGTAGTCTAGAACAAAGCAGTCTGCTTCAGTGGTACCCCATCTATTATCTTAAATATTCACCCCTTTCCACCACTGAGCATACAACTAGCAGCAACGTGTTTCATTTATGAAATATACTGCAGCAACTGAGTATCCTCAAAATCCATGATCTCAATCATCTAGATAAAAGCTTAAAGGCTAACTGGCCTATTCCTGGTCTTATTTTCTATATAATCTGATTACCATCTTATACACCCAAAAGATTTGAATCAAAAATTAATTAGGAATTGAAATCTCTCAATGGAAGGGAAGTTGTTGATAGAGTGCAAACACTGTGACCAGCAGAGATTTGATTTTATAACATGGTTGTTGAAATTTCCTGGCAGGACCTTTGCTGTTAGTGATTGATCACCTGACCAACTCAACCTGGGTATTGATTACTAGAGTGTTTTGTGCCAAATGACAGCGTTTGGCACTTTGTTCTTTGTTTTTTTTTTGAAAAAGAACAGTACAACATAGGAACAGGCCCATCAGCGGACCAATCCTGCACCAACATTTGAGTAAGTACCTGTATAGGAAAGGTTTGGAGGGATATGGGCCAGGCGCAGACAGGCGGGACTCTCATTTGGGATTATGTTCAGCGTGGACTGGTTGAACTGTTTTTAACTCTCCACATGACTCTGACACAATGCCTTTCTAAACCACAAACCATTTCCCTGTACAGTATACAGTCCGTATCCTTCTATTCCCTGCCTCTTAAACCTTGCTATTTTGTCTGCCTTTACCATCTCCTCTTCTGTCAGCATATTCTAGACTCTTTGCCACCCTCTATGTTTAAAAAAAATGTTTCTTATGTCCTTAAATGTACCCCTTTACCTTAAATCAATGTTTCCCAGTAACTGAACTTTCCACCGCCAGGGTAGAAAGAAAATTCCAACTATCTATATTTTATCTATGCTAGGTCACTCTCCACCTCTGGCATTGAAATGAAAACAGCCAAGCTTATTTAGTCTGTACTCATAGTTCATACCGTCTGGATCAGACAACATCATGGTAAACCTCTTCTGTACTCTGCCAAAGTCTACTTGTAGTGTAGCGACCAGAACTGTATGCAATATTTCAAATGTGGCCGAACTGAAGTTCTGTTCAGCTGCAATATGATTTGCCAATTTTTGTACTCGATGCTGTGACTGTTGAAGACAAAAATGGTTACCTGAAGAGAAAAAGACTGGTGAAGACAAATATGTCCCTCACAGTTCGTCAAGTGAATTCATAATGGACAACAAAGATGGCACACCAGTTGAACAAATACTTTGGATCTGCCTTCACTAAGGGCCGCACAAGTAACCTTCTGGCAATGCTAGGAGACAGAGGGTCAAGCATGAAGGTGGAACTGAAGAAACTCCTTTTTGTCAGGAAATGATATTTGGAAAATTGGTAGGATTAAAACCTGATAAATCCCCAGGGTCTGATGTTCTGCATCCCAGAGTACTTGAAGTGGCCCAAGAAATAGTGGATGCATTGGTGAGCATTTTCCAGCATTCTGTAGGCTTTGGAAGTGTTCCACTGAACTGGAGGGTAGCTAATGTCACCTCGCATTTTTTTTTTTGAAAAAAGGAGGGTAAGAGATAATGGCGATTTATTGGCTGGTTAGCCTGACATCGGTGGTGGGGAAAATGCTGGAGTCAATTATTAAAAATGTAATAACTGAGTATTTGGAAAGTGGTGACAGAATCGGTCCAAGTCAGTATGGATTCACGAAAGGGAAATTTATGCTTGACAAATCTTCTGGACTTTTGAGGATGTGAGTGGATAAAGGTGAATCGGTGGATGTTGTGCATTTGGACTGTCAAAAGACTTTTGACAAGGTTCCACACAATCCAAGATGGTGCGTATGGCAGCATTTGGCTCCTGAGCGTGGGGCTCATTTGGAATTTAAACGATTATAGAAAGGATCTCAGAAACACAAAGTCCTGAGGGACTGGACAGGCTAGATGTGCGAAGATTGTTCCAATTGTTGGGAAGTCCAGAACTAGGGGTCATAGTCTAAGAGCAAGAGGTAAGCCATTCAGGACCGACACGGAAGAATTCTTCACTCAGAGTTGTGAACCTGTGGCCAGCTTATTAGATATTTTCAAAGGGAGATAGATGTGGTCCTTGCAGCTGAAAGAAAGCTGGAATGGGGTGATACTGAAATTGCATGGTCAGTCATGCTCAAATTGAATGGTGGTGTGGGCTTGAAGGACTGAATGGACCACTCCTGCACCTGTTTTGTATGCATCTATGTTTATCCACTTGTGTTGTCACTTTCAGGGAACTGTGGACCTGTGCACCTTGATCCCTGTGAATATTAATATTTCTAACTGTTCTGCCATTTACAGTATACTTCTGTAGTTTGGATATTCCAAACATTCCAGTGATTTGCTGACTTTGTCTTAAATTTGCTTGATATTAGTTTAGTGCACAGTTTGCCATACCTGTGCTTGTCTTTAAGATTTTTGCATTGGGCCTGTGATAGAGCAATTAGTGCCGAATTTTGTGCAAGTATTTTGGAAAGTGAGCACTGCTTGGTCTTTGACTCTCCATTCCTTGCTGAAGTTAACATTTAACTGATAATGTTGATCTACACCAGGTTTTTGATCCTTTTGTCTAAGTATGTGCAGATTTGGTGGATTGAGAATTGGAAATTGTAGAGCTACGGGTATATGGTAGAGAGTTAGGTATGGGTGGTATGCTTTTCAGAGGGTCAGTGTGGACTCAACGAGCTTGCTTTTGCGTTGTAGGGATTCTATGATTCTTTCCTTTTGGACAACTGGTAAATGATCCTGTTTGTTTTGCTGATCAATCTAATTTGCAAACTCTTAAAATTGATATGCATGCTTTTTGACTTTGCAGGTCAGTTTTTAATTAATTTGACTCAACAATTTGACCAATGTATGCATCCCAGCCCCAAACATTTCTACTACATATGCATTTTATTTTCTTCCAATGCTTATCCCATTCCATTTGAAAAACTGTTAGACTTTGTCTCCATTATCCAGAAGCAGTTCATTCTACAACATAACCACTTGTTGAGAGTGTTTTTTCCTTGTGTTGTTTGTAATTCAATGTCTTTCTTTATGACTGTTCTGTCAATAGGCCAATTTCTCGATCTCTACTCTGGTTATTTTCTGATCAAACTGTTCAGAGATGTCATTATTGCAAATGTATGAAACAGGTGGGACTTGAACCTAGGCCTTGTGGTTCAGAGATAGAGACACCACTGCACCACAAAAGTGCTTGTCTATCGACTCTTTCTAGACTCACATGACGTTTGAACACCTGGATCAAGCCTCCTCGCATTTCTTTTTAAGGAGAAGAACACCAATTTTGCCAGTCCACCCACATAAATTAGCTAAATCAGCATGGATTTAGAAAAGGGCAAAGAAGTGTTTGATTAATTTACTTCTGAAATTGCAACTGAAAGATTGTTATGAAGTCTGGTTTGTAACTGTGCATTGTACTATAATAAAGCATCATAGGGCACTTCGTAAGAGTATGATAAAGCAAAATTTGATCTCTAGCCAATGTTAGGTGGTTTTTGGGTAGATGACTAAAATTTTTGAAGGGTCAAAATAATAGGTTGCAAGGAACATCTTAAGGGTAGAAATATTCAACCACAGCAACAACTTACTTATATAATGGTTTTATGCAATGAAACATCATAAGATATTCACAAATTGTAGATCTGGAACTCTGAAGTTTTGGGCCCAGACAGCTGAAGGCAAAGCTGCAAATAGTGATAAAGATCATGGGTTATTCAAGAAACCAGATTAGACAGCAAATTTCCCAGTACTCAAAGGTTGTGAAAGTTGGGGAGATCATTGTAACAATTAAGAGCAAGATCATGAAAGAATTTTAAAACTAGGATTAAAAAAAATAAATTAAGGTATTACTTTACAAGTGTCAATCAACAAGTATTAATGACGGATTAGCAAGACTTATGAGAGCTTAGATATCAGCATCAGCTTGAATAATAATCTTGTGGGATGTGAACCTTTTGTTATGATCTCAGTTGATATTATTGCTGGACAGTTCAGATCCCAGAATAATATGTCATATTTAGTTTTGTCTAATTTAATTCTAGTTCCCCTTCAGAAAGTTGCCAGGGAGAGGAATAGGCCTGAGAAGGTAATGGTTGTAGTGTGTTTGGATTTTCAAAAAGCATTGGTTGTTTTAGAAAATTTACAAGTGCTGAATTGTGGAATAGAAATTTGAGGACTAGTTAGTGGACACAAAGCAAAATACGTGCATATGCCCTTCAGGTTGGCAGACTGCAAGTAGTGAGCCACTGTGAGGATCAGTGAATGGGGCCTCTATCATTTACAATCACTATCTGTGACTCGGTGGGAGGGGGAAAAGCATATAATGTATGAAATTCTATCTAGCTGACAATATCAAGTTGAGAAGGAAAGTATCCTGTCTGAAGGACGCGAACAGGCTGGAAAAAAACCCACAAGTTTTGGTGACTTTTAAGAAAGTAATGAATGGAATCTAATGTGGAAATGTTTAATGTCATCTACTTTGGGGAAATATAGAAAAGCAGAATATTTATTTAAACAGTGAGGAACTGCAAAAGTTTGGACTGTGTAAGGACCTGGATACACTTGTACATAACTCGACAAAAGTTAGCATGACAGAGTAAGAAAGCAAATGTTATGTTACGTTACAATTGCTTTTCAATGAAGAAGGCCTCCTTGCAATTTTGTTGGAGCCACATATGGAACACAATGTACATTTCTGGTCTCATTGACCAAAGATGTACAGCTCACTGATTCCGAGGATGAGGGGTCTTGAGTAGATGAGTTTGAAAGTATTCAATTATTTCATTGAACCTTAACGAAATTCTTAAGCAGTTGACAGGTATTTGCTCTGACTCTGGGATCTGAAATAGGTATAGTTTCAACACCTGAGTGACCATCAAGAACTGAGTTGAGAAGTTTCTTCACTGAGTCATGAATCTTTTTAATTCTCAATACCAGAAAAGTAGAGATGCTGAATATAAATAAACAAATATTCAACAGAATTTTGGACATCGAGAGTGTTGAGGGATAGGAGAATGGAAAGGTGAAGCTCAAGTAAGTAATAAGATACAATTGCAATGAATGACAGAGCCTGCTCTAACAAATGACCGGCCCACTTCACATTTCTTGTTCTATGAATTCATCTTTATATAGTTTGACTAAAACTACTGGATTGTGTGGAATGCAAACCTTGACCACTCTCTGAAAATGAAGATACTGAAGGAAATTCCCATAAATGTCTTTAACTTCCAGGGCTCACTATAATTTTGATTGAGAATAAAGAAGAAAATAGTAGTTACTTCATGTGTAAAATTGTCTTCATCTTCCAGATGTCAATATTGCACCAGTCCATCCTTGTGGTAGGTTTATGTAGTGGTTAGGAGCACAAACCTCATAAGAAACCAGAGTAAACCATTTAACCACTCATGTCTTCTCTGCCACTCAATAGGATATTACTGATCTGATTGAAACCTCAAATCCGCATTCCCACCTATCGCTAATAATCTTTTGCATCCTTGCTTAACAATTATGTTTCTATTATTTACTTGCTAAATATCCAAGAACTTTGCTTCTGCCATCCTTTCGAGAAGAAAATTTCAAAGACTCGTGAGAGAAAAGAATTTGCCACATCTGTTTTAGATGGATTTTTTTTTTTAACAGTGAACCCTAGTCCTAGATTCTTCCATACGTGGAAGCAACCTTTCTATGTCGACCTTGCAATACTTCTCGACCCCTGATATGTTTGAATCAAGGTGCCTCTTATTTTTGCACTGGAGTTTGGAAGAATTTGGTTTCTTCAGTGTGAGTGTTTGCTATCTTGCCTCCTGATGTTTCATAGCATATCTGAGGTAGTAGACCATGTAAATGAAACCAATCATGAACATGCCAAGTACTGCAATATAAAGAGATTTTAGATTATTTCTTTGAATTTGAACAATATGAAATTTTGAAGTGGAGTTGCTTTTCACTTTTCAACCCGAAGCACTGAAAAGCTTTGTCATTGCTGTATGTTAGCAGGTCTATTTGCTTATTTAGAGCTGTGTTGCTGGAAAAGCGCAGCAGGTCAGGCAGCATCCAAGGAGCAGGAGAATCGACGTTTCGGGCATGAACCCTTCTTCAGGAATCCTAATAGCTTATTTATTCATTTTTGTTAAAACCATGCATGTTTATAGAGACTAACAGCCTTTTATTTTAGCAGAGATAGATAAATATTGGACTGGGGTTTGCTGGAGGAGGGCAATGTTACTGGGACCATTCACTGATAGGTGAGGCAGCAGATGATTGTGAATCTTTGAACTGCAGGGTAAACTATGCACTGTACTCAGCTAATGTGATTTGAGGATTGAGTAATAAGAGTGTGAATATGATTAAAAGTGATTAAATTCAAATCTGTTACTGAAAAGAAAATATAGGGAAAGAAAGCTTGAAAGAAAGAGGTAAAAAGGAAAGTAAGATAAAAAATTTAAAACAAGACTTCAATATTCCAAAACACATTCGCTATCAGCAAGTTTATAAAATGTACAGGGAGATTAGACATGAAAATTCAGTTTTGTGTAGCTAATAGTGATGTCGGGCAAGTTATTTTGCAAAAATGTGGCAATTCCCAACTCACTGGGTTTTGATGGGTTTTACTTGTTCATGGAATGTGGGTCTTGCTGACTAGGCTAGTATTTAATACTCATCCCTAATTGCTGCGAGGGCATTTGAGTGAACCATAATGCTGTGGTGTTGGCTGGAGGCTAGACCAATTAAGGATGGCAGATTTCTTTACCTGAAGGGTATTAGTGGATCAGATGGGTTTTTAACGATAATCCTAAAAGGTTATGATCACCTCCTAAGCAAATCTTTGATTCCATACTTTTGTTTAATTTCAAATTTGCTATCTGCCGTGATGGGATTTGAGCCCAGGTACCCAGAACACTAGCTTGGTGCTCTGGATTACTCATTCAGTGACATTACTGCTGTCACTGTCTCAACCTAAACTAAACTAACTAGCACTTTGAAAAGTAGAAAGGAGAGGAAGCAAAGTCGAAGCCAGAATTGGATCAGCCATTATCTGACCAAATAGCAATAGATTTGTTGGCCCACTCCTCCTGTCCCTAACTTGGATGTGCTTATGTTTCGAACTTTGCTCAACTGCAAGATTGATTTAAAAATTCTAATCATGTTATGTACAGAGAGGTCTTTATATTGGATAGGATTTGGCCAGTGCCTCCTGTACCAAATTATCGGTCCAAGTGTGAGGTTCCCTTCTTGAAATACTTGAACGTTTGATGCAAACCTGTGAACAGCCACGACTTATTTCAGCAATCGCAGCTTTTGGAGGATCGCTAAACACTCTTCACGATGGTTGCGGAGTGTGTCAAGCGAGGCTCCCTGAACAGGGTTTCACATCACAGTCAGTCATGCATGCAAAATGCAACCCCCCACCATTCCCCCAGAGTCACATGCTTCCCAAAAACAATGTAAAGTGATTAGATTATTTCCAGAAATAATGTGTGATTTAGGTTATTCCTTAAACTGCAGCATTTACAGAGTATGATTAAAAATCACACAACACCAGGTTATAGTCCAACAGGTTTAATTGGAAGCACATTGGCTTTCGGAGCGACGCTCCTTCATCAGGTGATAGTGAGGGCTCGATCCATCCTGCCCGTAAGACAGAAAAACATATCCCTAGGACATGCAATTTCTTACATGTCAGCAGGACAAGTTAATTCTTTAACATCTTATTCCCTCCTTTATCATTCTATGATAGCCAACTAAATGGAACTGAAAAAGGTGCTACTGGCTTATTCATAAGAATCTGATAGCCAGTATTTAAGCAAGCTATTGACACACAACATACAATGATTATAACAACAAGAATTACCAGTCCATGCAGTAGATAGGATCCTTCCACATGGGGGAAAAAAAAGTGTTCACCAGTAAAGTTCTTATATCCACAGTCCTTCGTGATCACTCCACCCCCTCCAAGTTAAGTGGAAACGAGCCAGTTATCCAAAATTTCCTTCAGTAAACTCCAACCTGAAAACAAAATCCAATTTAGCAGGGGTCAGTTTATTTGTGGATAAGGAGCCCAGGCCTCTGGAGATGCAGGGATCAGTGCTGTTCCTGCAAGGTCATAGGGGTCCTGTGCAATAAATTATGCTCCCAAGGCAGGATGCATATTTGCGGGTTACGTGTGGCTATCAGTTTGCTTTTGGCCATCTTTGTGTTCACCTTTGCAAATTCCAACTGGGGAGTCTGAGGATTTTTGGGATCAAATCGAATGCCATTTAATGTATCCTTTGCTGGTTCTGCTCCCACTCTGCTGTCAAATGTAACAAAGCCAACTGGCCATTTTCATGTCAGCTTGATCAATGAGCCTTCATATCCCTTAAATAGTTGAAAGATAATGGAAAACCCACGTGATTTAATATCCATAGGAAGGCTACTGGCAAAAAGCATACAGACCTCCTCCTCAATGTTGTTAGCTTTATCACTTTTCGTACTCAGGACTGGGAGCTGATTGAATCCATTGTGTCCCATTACTCCAGGTAAACGGTGCTGGTGCTAGGGGAGCAGGAGTTGCCAGAATGGCTGCGATGCATTCTGTGGTCAGTTGTCTTTCAGAAGCGCTGAGCAAGGTTCCCAGGAATGTGACTTTGTGCTGAGTGTGCAATGGGTAACTTTTCCAGGGAACTGGGTAAGTGGAGTGGGGCTTGGATCAGATTGTGGAGATTGGTCGGTGGTCCAAAGGCGTGCTTTACCTGTGAACGGAGAAACTTTAGAGATGATGATGTTAGCTGCTGAAAGTATTTTTGCATTTCCTCTCTCATTCCCTCCTTGCCAAGGTGGATAGCAGTATGACTACAGTTAATAAGCATTGGTAACAAAGCATCAGGTATACATGCTTGGCAAACTGGAGTGATGCAGAGGCCTTTTGACACAGAGTGCGAACACTATATTTGTTTTTCCGGGTCAGGGACATCCTCCTGTAAATGCCGCACGGGGACAATGTCTGGTATGCCTGTTTTCAAAGCAGGTGATCGATTTAGCGCCTGCCGGTTCATAGAGGGCACATCAAATTGGGAGCTATTGCCATATTTTTGGCAGCTCGATCAGCTCTGGGATTGCCAGTGCTGATGTCCGTATTGTCCATTACATGGGCAGCACATTTGATTATGGACAGTTGCTTAGGGAAGAAGATGGCTTTTGGACATCTAGTGAGTTATGAATAGGTGTCCCTGAGGAGGTCAGAAATCCGCACTATGACCATAGCTGGCCACCGGTGTCATTATTTTGAAACGTTATTGGCAGACGAGCCATGCCTGGGGGCTCCTCCATCCTATTCCCACCTGACAGTCTGGTCTGGTGCCCCAAAGGGAGCAAGGGCTCGACTGAGTGGGTTTAGTGAGAGAGATCAAGGCAAATCTTAGCTAGCACGGTCCAACCATCTCATTAGTGTCACGCAGGCAATCACTTACTCAATCCACCGAGAAGCTGCATATATGTTGGAATCAAATGTGAGGTTCCCTTCTTGAGATTCTTACACACTTGATGCAACTACAATACACCAACTTCTGTGAACAGCCACGGTTTATTTCAGCAAGTACAAGTTTTGGAGGATTTCTTAACACTCTTCATGATGCATACAGAGCATGTCAAGCGAGTCTCCCTGATCATACATGATTTTACATCAGTCCATTATGCACGCAAGACACAACTCCCTGCCACTCCCCCAGAGTCACGTGTCACCCAAAAACAATCTAAAGTGATGAGATTATTTCCAGCAATAATGTGTGATTAGGTTATTCTTTAAAACAGTGTGAGATTAGGTTACTTCTTAAACTGCAGCATTTACAAAGTATGACTAGATTGTCACATCCTATCTTAAGACAGAAAAACACATCTCCTAAAACATTCAATTTTTACATGTCAGCAGAACAAATTAACCCTTTAACATCTCACAAGCAGCGCATGGTATTATAAAACGGTTAAAGCACAAAAATAAGCTGTGCCAGATCTCTGTCAGAGCACTTTAGTTCATCCAACTCAAATAAATCTTGCTTCAACTTTGCAAGCAGTACATTGCAGATTGTACCTACTTAACCCCATTCTGATTTTTTCGTCTTTGGCCAGTCTGTACTTTCTCGTTCTTGATCCTTCTGCCAAGGGGTCAGTTTCTCTCAATTCTGTCTTAACTCAGGAGTTTTGTTACAGATGTTCAAAATCATATCAGCTGCCTTTTCTCCAAAGTGATGACTCCAATTTTTCCAATCTTGTTCCCTGAACTGAAGTTCCTCAGCCCTGGAACTATTATTCTATATCTTCTCTGCATCCTCTCTATCCCTTAATGTCCTTTCAAAAAAAAAGTACTCCAGTTGATACTGAACCAGTGTCTTATAAAGTTTGTCAAAACGTCAGCACTTTAGTACTATCAAGCTTGATTTATAAAGCACAGGATCCCATATGCCAAATGAATCGATTTGATTTATTATTGGCACATGTACAGAAATGAGTAAACGGTATTGTTTTGTGTGCATTCCAGCCAAATCATATTTTGCATGAGTATATCAGGGCAATAGAACATAGAACATAGAAGAATACAGCGCAGTACAGGCCCTTGGGCCCTCGATGTTGCGCCGATCCAAGCCCACCTAACCTACACTAGCCCACTATCCTCCATATGCCTATCCAATGCCCACTTAAATGCCCATAATGAGGGAGAGTCCACCACTGCTACTGGCAGGGCATTCCATGAACTCACGACTCGCTGAGTAAAGAACCAACCCCGAACATCTGT
>NC_057715.1:1965506-2003711 GCF_004010195.1 Chiloscyllium plagiosum | reverse complement strand
TCCCTATTCCTCGAATCTCTGTCACGTGGCACGGGTAACAAACCAGAGACACCAACTCTGTTCGTTCTAACTCTGAGCTTCCAACCTAGCTCCCTGAAAGCCTGTCTAACATCCTCGGCACTCCTCCTACCTATGTCGTTGGTGCCAATGTGGACCACGACTTCGGGCTGCTCCCCCTTCCCCTCCAGGACCCGGAAAACACGATCAGAGATGTCACGTACCCTTGCACCTGGGAGGCAACATACCAAACGTGAGTCTCTCTCGTTCCCACAAAACCGCCTATCTGTGCCCCTAACTATCGAGTCCCCAATTACTACTGCTCTGCTCTTCTTCACCCTTCCCTTCTGAGTAACGGGGACAGGCTCCGTGCCAGAGGCCTGGGCCCCGTTACTTACCCCTGGTAAGTCGTCCCCCCACAAGTATCCAAAACGGTATACTTGTTCTTGAGGGGAACGGCTGCAGGGGGTCCCTGCACTGGTTGCTTCCTCCCAGTCCCCCTCACTGTCACCCATTTATCTGCCATCTTTGGAGTTACTACTTCCCTCAAGCTCCGATCTATGACCCCCTCTGCCTCCCGAATGATCCTAAGTTCATCCAATTCCAGCTCCAGTTCCCTAACACGGTCTTGGAGGAGCTGGAGATGGGTGCACTTCCTGCAAGTGTAATCAGCAGGGACGTCCATGGCATCCCTCACCTCAAACATGTTGCAAGAGGAACATTGCGCTGCCTTCACTGCCTTCCCTCTGAAAGTAACCTTTTATAAAAAAAACTGGGTCTAAAGAATACAACAAGCAAAATGCAGCACTTACCTACTTACCACAACGGGTCTTATTATTTAGGTTAGAGGAGGAGGGCGGGTGGGAGACACTACCTCTGTAGTGCCTCGGGTTCTTCTCCTGCGCGCTTTTAAAGGGAAAAAACCTACCCGGCTGCCCCTCCGGTCTTCGTCACTTCCCCCTGCTGCTCCCGCTCTTTCTGTAAAGAGAGAAAAAAAACACCGCTGCCCGCTACCGGTAAGTAATTTTAAAACAAACTGTCTTACCTTAGCTGCTGCTCACACTCAAAGTGAATGCTGATTGTAGTCATAAGAGTGCAGAGGAATATCAACTTCACTGTGAGAGGTCCATTCAAAAGTTTAATAAGTCTTGAATCTGTTGGTACATATCTTCAAATTTTCATATCTTCTCCTTCATAGAAGAAGGTAGAGGGAGTATAAATGATGTGGAAGGGGTCTTTAGTTACGTCGGAAGTTTTCCTGAGGCAGCAGTCAGTGCAGATGGAATAAATGGGTGGAAGGCCGGTTTGCATGATGAACTGGGCTGCATTCACAACGTTCTGTAATTTCTTGTAGTCTTGGACAGAGTAGTTGCCATACCAAGCTGTGATGCATCTGGTTAGGATGCTTACCAATAAAAATTGGTAAGAGTCACTGTGGACATGTTGAATTTCCTTAGTTTACTGAAGAAGTAGAGCTGTTAGTATGCTTTCTTGACTGTAGCATTAACATGGATGGACCAGGACAGATTGGTGATATTTATTCCGAGGAACTTGAAGCTCTCAACCATCTTCACCTCAGTATCATTGATACAGACAAGGCATGTGTTCCATTTGCTTCCTGAAGTCAATGACCAGCTCCTTCATTTTGCTGATATCGAGGGAGAAATTTTTGTCTTTACGCAGTGCAACTCGGCTCTCTATTTCTTTGTACTTTTCATTGTTTAAGATCCAATCCAATGTGGTGCTGTCATCAGCAAACTGGTAAATGGAGTTAGAGCAGAATTTGGCCAGTCCTGAGTATGTAAGGAATATAGTAAGGAGCTGAGTACACAGCCTTGTGGTGCACTGGTGTTGAGTACTATCATGGAAAAAATGTTGTTGCCTATCCTTACTGACTGCGGTCTGTGGGTCAGGGAGTTAAGGATTCAGTTGCAGAGGGGGTAGAGAGTTCTGGGTCTCGAACTTGAAGAGGCTGTTTGGAATTATAGTGTTCGATGCAGAGCTAAAATCAGTAGGATTCTGTGTGTGGCTATCCTCGTCATCCAGGTATTCCAGGGATGAGTGTTGAGGCCAGGGAGATGGTGTCTGCCCTGGACCTATTGTGACAGGTGAATTGTAGTCGATCAAGACAATCTTGGAGGCTGGAGTTAATGTGTGCCTAACGTCTCGAAGCACTTCGTGATGATGGATGTCAGAGCCACTGTGCAACAGCCATTAAGGCATGCTGCCTAATTTTACTTTGGCACCAGGGTAATAGTGGTCGTCTTGAAGTAGGTGGGAATCTCCAATTGGATTAAGGAGAGGTTTTGCAACCTTTTCACTTTTAATGGTCTGTGTATATGCATCAATGACATCTTCATCCTCCACTCCCTTTAAAACCGAACTCCTTTGTTTTAGGTTTCTATTTAGGTTTCTTTGTTCTTCCTACCATAATGTATCATCTCACATTTCCGTTATGTTGCACCTTCCAGCAGTCTGTCCATTCCATCAGCCTGTTTAAATACTCTTGATCTATTATTATCTGGCTCTCCGTTTCATAGTTCAGTCCGGTGACAAATTTTGTCACTTTTAAATTTCAAAACCTGGCCTTGAATGATATTATCAAGCAAACGCAAAATCCTAATATTGAGCGCTAATGAACCCCACCACGTGCTGTCTTCCTGTCTGAATACAGTTGATCATCACTCATTCATCTTACAGAATGGGAATTATGTTGACCAAGTATCAAATACCTTTTAATTCCAGATAAACAGTGGCAGTACCAATACCCTTATCAACTGTCGGATATGTAATCAAAAATGTTATTTTTAGTTAGAGGTAAAATGTTTTGCCTTTAACAAATTTTTGCTGAATTTACTTAGGTAATCAATGCATGCCCGGGAGAACCTTTTCCTTTTGTTATAGATTATCATTTCTAAAAACTTTACCTTCACTGAGATACAGCCAAAGCTTGTACTTTGCTATTTTTCCGCCTTGAATTAAATTTGTGTGCAAGCGTTTGCAGTGTTCAAGGCCTTTTGAGTCACCAGTCTGAGCTGGTTTGGAACAGTGTGGCTGTCTGTGTTAGGGCAATTAAATACTCGATTCTCCCTCCTGTGCACTTTTTCCAACTCTGATTCCTACAGATTTGCTCCTCTGTATCTCTCTCATTAGTTCCTACACTATAGAGTACACTCAATAGTGCAGTGATATCTTTGGTTCTTTCGCAACTGTTCTTGAGCACTCCAAAATAATTTCCCTCCAGCACTGAAATATTCCCTGATAAATATTTCTTTTCCAAATACCTTGTATCCAGGGATATTTCATACACCATTTTGCCCATTTAGAAACTACTCTGATGCCAAGATTTTCATTCCTTTGGGGATAGCCAAAGCCAAGTTCACTAACCTTACTTACAATGCAACTTCTGTTCTTATGCAAATGCAATTAATGTGCATTCGATCTTTTTGCGATTTTGTCTGACCCTTGTCCAATGTACGTAATGCCATCCCTTTTCTTACCCTTGTGCTATCTGTCTACTGGTTCTTCTGTATATCTGCATTTTGCTTTGCTAGTGTTATATCCTCATTTCCACCCCCTTGTAAAATTAGTTTAAACACTCTTCGACAGCACTAGTATATTGACCTGAGAGCGCATTGGTCTCACTTGCACCAGACTGCCTCAAGTTTGCTGAGCATCCCCACACCAATGAAGACCACCTGAATTCTAAGCCATTGTTTCCAGCAATGGTCCTCTGATAAGGTCAGAGGAAGAAATCATTAAATGATCACAACTCTGAGAGGATTACAGTGATTGGGAGAAAGGGCAGAGGTTACATGAAATGGAGGCTAAGTGAAGATGCCTGGCAACACTTGGTTGAACTGTGCAGGAGAGGGAGGATCATTGCACCTCCCATTTCCGTACTCAACTAATGATTTCTTTTAAGTTCATATGGTCCCTTTAATTAGTGTTGGTGTGACCTGGCTTTCTGAATGCAGCTGACCTAACAACAGTTTTGTTGGAGTTAAGTTGCAAAAGTGGGTGTCAAATGGATTTCGAATCCTGCAAAAAAACCGAGGGATTGGTGTTTCACATATTGGCTGTGGATGAATCAGGCTGACATTCTTAAATTTAAGGGGTTGTTGTTTTTGCCTGCCTTTAGATTTTAAGTATTTCTTTCTATGTTGGTACTCCTTTTGATATTTCTGATCCCAGAATAATTCTGGCTTTTTCTTTTCTCATTGTGGATAGTCCATTTAAGATGCATAGAAATATTTAAGTAAAATGTCGTGACACAAATATACACTTGTCCTTGAAGTATTTTTTAGTAAATGATTTAATATTAATACTATGATTTGAGATGTGATGGAGAGAGTGTATTCTGCATCGATTTCTTTTGGTGCAACATTCCAAACTTTTTCTTCCTTGGTATTCTAACCCCTTGGCTTGTTGCCAATCTTTTGTGCTTTGTTGTTTGTTGAGATAGCTCCTTCATTGTAATTTTTTCAGGAGTTTTAGTTGGGCATCAGTTCCTCCTGTGCTTGCTGTGCTCTGACTTGAACTTGCCTGAGATTTGTTTCCACAGCTAGCTCAGAAGTTAATAATGGAAAGAAAATTATGTATTTTTCACTGGTGGCAATTGCTGAGCAAAATTATATTTTAAGAGTTTAGAACTTCACTTTATTCCCCCTCTGTAAATAAGTGAGAAAGTGCAGAATGTCAACAAAAAATGCAGCCATGACTGCTGCCATTTTAATATAATTCTGGACTGAATGAAGTTGGTTACTGTTGGCTGTTTAAATAATAAAATAAATGAACCCCTTTTTTGTTTTATGTTCATTATATGCAAGATGTGATCTCTCTGCTTGTTTTGAACATTGTAATGCTCACAGTATGCTGAAGCTTGGTTTGAGATGTGTCATTTGGCTAATGTGTTGTGCATCTGGATTAATCTGTGTCATGTTGATGCTGTAGCTGCATGCGTGCAATCCAATGCTGTGAGGAGCAATGCTGCTCTGCTGTCTTTCCTGACCATGCTAAAATTAGAACATAGAACGTTCCAGCGAAGTACAGGCCCTTCAGCCAACAATGTTGTGCCGACCTGTGAAACCAATCTGAAGCCCATCTAACCTACACTGTTCCATTGTCATCCATCTGTTTATCCAATGACCATTTAAATGCCCTTAATGTTGGTGAGTCTGCTACTGTTGCAGGCAGTGCATTCCACGCCCTTACAACTGAGTAAAGAACCTACCTCTGACATCTGTCCTATATCTATCACCCCTCAATTTAAAGCTATATCCCCTTGTGCTAGCCATCACCATCTGAGGAAAAAGGCTCTCACTGTCCACCCTACCTAATCCTCTGATCATCTTGTATGCCTCTATTAGGTCAGCTCTCAACCTTCTTCCCTCTAACAAAAAGTCCCTCAGCCTTTCCTCATAAGACCTTCCCTCCATACCAGGAAGCATCCTGGTAAATCTCCTCTGCACCCTTTCCAATGTTTCCACATCCTTCCTATAATACGGCAACCAGAACTGTATACAATGCTCCAAGTGCAGCCACACCAGAGTTTTGTACAGCTGCAACATAACCTCATGGTTCCAAAACGCAATCCCTCTACCGGGAAAAGCTAACACACTGTTTGCCTTCTTAACAACCCTATCAACCTGGATGGCAACTTTCAGGGACCTATGCCTTGGACATAGATTAGGGATAGTCACACTTTTCTACATAAAATTCCATTTGCTACCTCTCAGCCCAGCTCTGCAGCTTCTCTATGTCTCTCTGTAACCCAAAACATCCTTCATCACTATCCACAACTCTACCGACCTTAGTGTCATCTGCAAACTTACTAACCCATCCTTCTACACCCTCATCCAGATAATTAGTAAAAAAGGCAAACAGCAGTAGCCCTAAAACAGATCCTTGCAGTACACCACTAGTAACTGAACTCGAGGAGGAACATTTCTCATCAACCACTACCACCTGTCGTCTTTCAGCTCGCTAATAACTGATCTAAACTACTAAATCATCCTCAATCCCATGCCTCCGTATTTTCTGCAATAGACTACTATGGAGAACCTTATCAAATGCCTCACTGAAATCCATATAATCACAAATGGCTTTACCCTCATCCACCTGTTTGGTCACCTTCTCAAAGAAGGAGAAAGTGAGGACTGCAGATGCTGGAGATCAGAGCTGAAAAATGTGTTGCTGGAAAAGCGCAGCAGGTCAGGCAGCATCCAAGAAGCAGGAGAATCGATGTTTCAGGCATAAGCCCTTCTTCAGGAATCAGGAGGGTGTGCCAAGCAGGCTAAGATAAAAGGTAGGAAGGAGGGACTTGAGGGGCGTTGGGAATGCGATAGGTGGAAGGAGGTTGAGGTGAGGGTGATAGGCCGGAGAGAGGGTGGGGGGGGCGGAGAGGTCGGGAAGAAGATTGCAGGTCAAGAAGGCGGTGCTGAGTCTGAGGGTTGGGATTGAGATAAGGTGGGGGGAGGGGAAATGAGAAAGCTGGAGAAATCTGCATTCATCCCTTGTGGTTGGAGGGTTCCGAGGCGGAAGATGAGGCGCTCTTCCTCCAGACGTCGTGTTGCCATGGTCTGGCGATGGAGGAGGCCAAGGACCTGCATGTCCTTGGCGGAGTGGGAGGGAATTTAAAGTGTTCAGCCACAGGGCGGTTGTGTTGGTTGGTGGGGTGTCCCAGAGGTGTTCTCTGAAACGTTCCGCAAGAAGGCGGCCTGTCTCCCCAATGTAGAGGAGAGGACAATGTAATGTTAGAGCTCCAGTATAAGGAAAATGAAAGAAGGCAACAAGGATGATATTATTGAGGTATATATGATCATTCATGTTATGGGAAAACTAAGTTTGCTGAAAGATTTCAGTTGCAAAAGGAGAATAAGTGGATCTGACTTCAAGCTGATTCAAAGTAAAATTAGAGCTGATGTCATGAAATTATTTATCCAGTAATCGACAGATTTGCTGGACGTCCACGTTGGAGTATCGGATTACTGTGATAGCGAAACAGTGACCTGTTTGTCGAAGTGGATGAGCTGAGGTTAATTCTTAGTTATCCATCTGTAACAAATGGATGTCCCTATGTATTCAATTCAGATCCTTCATAATCTTGGAACATCTCTATTAAACCTCCTTTTTTCACCAAGATGAGCAGTTCGAACTTATATAACTGAACTAATTTATTCCTGAAATCATTCCTCCATTCTTTTCCAATTACTTCACAACCTTCTCGAAATCCACTGCTCATAAGTCGACATTGTATGCAAGCTTAGACTGGAAAAAAGCTTTATAAAAGTTCACCTTAACTTTATTGCCTCCACTGATGCTTCACATGTATCTCCAAGAGCTTTTGTTCTTGCATGTTCTTTAGAATTTATTTTAAACAGCCACTTCTCATTCATTATATGAAAATGCATAACTTTGTACTTCAGTGTGTTTGATTCCTTCTGCCATGTCTTCCCATTCGACTTGCTTTTGCATATCCTTTGACCATCCTCCTCCATTCACTATGCTCCAAAATTCCAAATTTTGAATTTGAGCTCCACTCGCCAAAGTGTAAGTCATTTACATAAATTGCTTGAAGCAGTGGTCCTTTGTACTGATTCTTGGAAAAACTGTCATTTTTAAATTCAACACAAAGCTACTTGCTACCCCTCTGTTTCCTGTCACTTAGACAGCTTTATATCCATGTTGCCCTTTTTATTTCTTGGTGTTCAGCTAGAGTTGATACAAGATATTGACAGTTGAAAACTTAGCTTCAGCTTCTGAACCAAACATGAGAATAATGAGCATTAACTAAAGTAGTTTGCATTTAGTGGCACCTTCTAGAAAAATGTCCAACCAAGCTTTGCAAATATATAGTCAAACAATAATGATGAGTATGAATAGAGATGTAGGTTTTAGAGAGGAGAGAATCTGATGCATTAGGGAGTAAGTTCCAATGCAAGGTCTCGAGCCAATGGAAGACGCTCACCATTGTCTGAGCAAAAGGAGATGAATTTGTAACTCTGTACAGTGAGAGTCACAGCACGGAACCAGGCTCTTTGGTCAAACCAGTCCATGCTGACCACAAACCCAAAGTAAACTAGTCCCTCTTGCATTCACTTCGCCCGTATTCCTCCCAACATTTTTTATTCATGGACTTATCTAGATGTCTTAACTGTTGTAACTGTATCTGCATCCACCACTTCCTCTGCTAGTTAATTCCACACAAACCAGTGTTTAAAACAAAAAAAATTGCCCATTGTGTCTTTTTCTTTAAATCTTTCTCCCTCTCATCTTAAAAATATTCCCCCAGTCTTGAAATCTCCCATTCTCGGGGAAAGACACCTGCCATTCACCGTATCCACACTTAATCATGAATTTATGAACCTCTAATAGGTCACTCCTCAACCTCCTACATTCTAGTGAAAAAGGTCCCAGCCTGTCCAGTCTCTTATTATGACTCAAGCCCTCCATTCACAACTGTGCACTGTACTCCAGAAGTGGCCTCACCAATGTCCTGTGCAACCTCAATATAACGTACCAACATGTATACTCTTAATCACCCTATCTATATGTGATGTCGAAAACATTCAGCGAAGTTTAGCTTGTGGATGACTCCTTAAGTTAGCTGGACTACACATTCTGCTTTAAAATATGAAGTCCTTTGTAAGATAATAAAAGCAAATGTTTAATGTTCTATGTACTTTGGGAAGTAGAGTTATGGACTGAGAGACTCCTGAAAATTTGCATCTTATGAGATATATTCTCTATCTTGTTAGTTTATAACGAATTGAATTGCATTTATTGTCATGTGTGAAAAGGCACAGTGAAAAGCTTTCTTATGAGCAATACAGGCAGATCACATAGTTAAGTAGCACAGATATGTAAATAATTGGTAACAGTGGCAAAAACAAAAACACAGGTCCAGGTGAATGTTAAGAGTTATATGGTGTAAAAAATTATTGGAAGTGAAACAAACTGAGTCTTACTTTATTGTTTGTATTTGTTTTTTAGAATCAAAAATGCAACCTGCGCATCACCCAAGCACTGACAAAAGTATTGGTATGAAGGGCTCTCAGCACAAGAATGCTCCATGGAGTAATGATCGGCCACAAAAACACGACAGGCCACCTCGCTTCCAAAGAGAGAATGTAATTGCTAGACAAGCTTTGGAGAACCATGGTACACAGCGGGGCAGAGGCCCTGAAAGATACAATTCTACTGGATCTAACCAATGGATAGATGATGGAAGAAGAGGTGGCAAGCATTACCCTGGCAATGAAAGGCTAAGAGACTATGAGCAGCAAATTAGTCACTTGACTCATGAGTCAGCTAGAAAGACTAAAGGAGAAAGCCAAATAAATAAACTAGGAGATGTTCTCGGTTCACTGGACTTTAAAGGTAGCCAGATTAAAAAAGAACATTTGGATAACAGTGGTCAGCAGCGAGGAAAATTTGAAAACCAGAGGCATAATTATAATACTTTCAATGACCGGAAAGGTATCGAACTATCTCAAGTAATTGGTAGTGGGATCTCTGGAAATGTGAAAAACTCAAGGGACTTGAATTTACACGTTGACAACACCTCTACACGAATTGTTGATTCATGTAACATGTCTAATGGACAATTAGAAGATTCCTTTTTGAGGAGAAGAACAGGACCTATTAAATCATCAGAACCTAGCCAGTCAAAGTTTACTGAATATTCTCAGAGCAATAATGGGATTTATGATTCCGGGTCAAAGAAAAGAACCGGACCAATTAAACCAGAAAGAACGTGGGAAAGACCTTATGAAACTGATTACCCTTCTTCAGCAGTGTCAAATAAATCACAGCTTAGTGATTGGAGACCAGGGGATCAGTGTTTAGCTCTTTATTGGGAAGATAACAAGGTAAGATTGATTATCTTGGACTTGACATAATTGATAGAGTAAATTTCAAGGGTAATGTGAAGTGGAAACAAACCATTTTTTAGGTGCTGAATGTCAATATTGAGTATTCCCAAGTCAGATGTAACACAATTTACTGTAAAGTAAAAGTTCCTTTACTTTGCTCCACCAATGTATGTGCCTTAGAAAAATATTACATTGTGGTGTTCGACTTTCTATTGTTCTGTCATAGCCTGTGAAAGGAAGTGGGAACAAATCATTGGGATATTTTTGGTTTGGACTGCTATCTGTTAACAACTAGTTTGAAACTATCTCAGTCCTCAATCAGGACCTGAAGTTTTCCTTTCTATTTCAGGAAACAATGCAAATGAGTGTACCATAGTGAAAGTCTAATGCACCAATTTTCCTCAACGTCGGTTCCGACAAGAGTAATTCAATTTGTTTTTGTTCATGTCTTTTTTTTGGTTTTCTTTTGTAGCTGACTAATTCTCTCTCCGATTTATCCACACTGGTTGATGACTTAAAACAATGTTTTCTATCCAATTCAAAGTTCACCTGTATTCCTTTGGTTCATAAGATCAGAAGAAGTGGCAGCAGGCGTAGGCCATTCAGCCTATTTAGGGTGTTCTTCCGTTATATGTAATCATGGCAGATCTAGTTGAATATTTTTATGCTGGGTCACATCCATTTTTTTTTTATCTTCAGAAATCCACTAATCATTGTGATTAACACCGCCAATGATTAAACCTCCAGCTATCTTGGACAGAAAATTCCAAAGATTCTCACCCTCTGCGTAAAGAAATGCCACCTCCTTTTAGTTGTAACTGACCTACTCCTTCATCTGAGATTCTGTTCCCTGGATCTTATACCCCACTACAAAGCCAGGGAAAACCCTTTCTGTATCTCCCCTTTTTCTTTACCCTCTTAAGAATTTTGCTTGAATGAGATCATCTCTCACTATATTCTAAATTCCAGAAAATATAGGACAAGTGTACAGAATCTTTCCTCAAAGACCGTCTCAACATCCCAAGAATTAGTTCAGTGAACATTTGTTGCTCTCCTGCGATGGCAAGTATATGTCTTGTGTAGATAAGGAAACCTGAACTGGACATAATACTCTAGCTGTGACTTCCCCAAGGCTCTATACAGTCACAGTCTTTAATCTTTACTCCAGTGCTCAGATCCTCTTGCAATAAAGTCTAAGATACGATTTCCCACCTTAATTACTTGCTGTGTCTGCACTTTAAATTTGTGACTCTTGACAAGAATATCCAAATCCCTTTGAAGTTCAACACTTGTGGCCTCTTGGGATTTAAAAAATACTCTATTTGATTTTCCTACCGGAGTATGCAACCTCTCATTTCTCCAAGTTGTATTCCATCTGCTAATTTTGAAGCATCCTTTCATCATCCTTCCAACTCTCCTTCCTATCTAAAATTGTGACGTCTGCAGACTTTGAAAATGTTACATATGATTCCATACCCGCATAATTGCTATGCATTGAGAGTGGCTGATGCCAAAAGCACTGCTTTGTCAGTAGCTTACTTGTAACAGGATACCAACCCGCAAATGAACTATCTGTTTTCTGTCTATTAATTAGTTCTCAGTCCATGCCAATATGGTGCAGTCCCATGTGTTGTAATTTTATTTGCTAATCTGTTTTGTGGTACCTTTATTGGAAAGTTTCTAAAAAGCTAACTATGCCACATTTACCAGTTTCGCACTTATCCAATTTGCAAATTACAGAAGACTGTAGGAACCAATCAATTCAGTGGTCAGATTGGGGGAATAGTAACGAATTTAAATCCAGAAATGGTTTAGAACATAGAAAAGTACAGCACAGAACAGGCCCTTTGACCCACAATGTTGACCTGAGGGTTAATCCTAATGTGAAATAAAATAACTTGACCTACGCACCCCTCAACTCACTGCTATCCATGTGCATGTCTAGCGGTCGCTTAAATGTCTCTAATGGCTCTGCTTCCACCACCACTGCTGGCAAAGCATTCCATTCATTCGCAACTTTGTGTAAAGAATCTTCCTCTGACGTCTCCTCTATACCTTTCTCCTAATATCTTCAAACTATGACCCCTCATATCAGTCAATCCCGCCCTGGGGAAAAGTCTCTGGCTATTGACTCTATCCATTCCTCTCATTATCTTGTATACCTCGCTCAGGTCATCTCTCTTCCTCCTCCTCTCCAGAGAGAAAAGTCCCAGCTTAGTCAACCTTTCTTCATAAGACAAGCCCTCCAGTCCAGGCAGCATCCTGGTAAACCTTCTTTGCACCCTCTCCAAAGCCTTTATATCTTTCCTATAGTAGGGCGACCAGAACTGGACACAATATTCCAAGTGTGGTCTCATCAGGGACTTGTAGAGCTGCAGCAAAACCTCGTGACTCTTAAACTCGATCCCCCTGTTAATGAAAGCCAAAACACCATATGCTTGCTTAACAGCGCTACCAACTTGAGTGGCAACTTTGAGGGATCTATGTACTTGCACACCCAGATCCCTCTGTTCCTCCACACTGCCAACAATCCTGTCTTTAATCCTCTATTCAGCATCTGAGTTCAACCTTCCAAAATGCATCACTTCGCATTTATCCAGGTTGAACTCCATCTGCCATTTCTCAGCCCAGCTCTGCATCCTGTCTCTGTCACGCTGCAGCCTGCAGTAGCACTCAATACTATCAACGGCACCTCCAACCTTTGTGTCATCTGCACATTTACTAACCCACCCTTCAACCTCCTCATCCAAGTCATCTTTTAAAAATACAAAGAGCAGAGGCTCAAGAACGGAGCCCTGCGGGACCCGAGTCAACACTGACCTCCAGGCAGAATACTTTCCATCTACAACCACTCTGCCTTCTGTCAGCCAACCAAATCTGAATCCAGATGGCCAAATCTCCCTGTATCCCATACTTTTGAGTAGGCAAGAGAATTGTTGAATTTAGAGTGGGATTTGGGAGGCTTTAGTAGTTGGGAGTTATGTCGGCAAGGAGGCAGGCTTACTGCATGATTGGGATTAGGGGAACAAGAGTTGAGCGTGAGTGGAGTTGATGAAAAGGCAGGCTTTCTCCAAACAAATACCACCAATGTATTCATAGACGTGTTTGCCCTAGCACTTTTGCCTTGCAGAGTAATCTAGTAGGCCACAAACCCCAACCAAAACAAAGCGGAGATTAGACAGCGCATCACAGCTGTCAGAAATCTGTCCAAAGCCTCGAAAACCATTGCTTCTGAGCAACCAATACCCCAAAACCTCATTGTGACCCCACTAACAATTGTGAACCATCATTTGGGAAGCCATAGCATAGAATATAAGGGTGTGGAGAATAGATAAAATATTTCTCAGTGAGACTGCAGTTAGAGTTCTGGTCAATGCATTAATCGAAAGATGTGATTTTACAAGACAGAATATTGCATAGAATTGGGAAGTTTAGCTGTGAACAACAACCTTACGTTAACCCAGGTTGTTTACTGTGAAGTACTGAAAAGGAAAGACTGGTATTTAAATCATGCCAATCATGACCTTTGGCCACCCCAGAGTAGTTTGCAGCAAATAAGCATATGGTGCAGCAAATGCACCAGCCAAGTTGCACAAAGAAAATACCTGTAAACTGCAATATGCTGTTAATCCAATTTGTTTTTGTATTGTTAAAAGAAGGATAGATATTGATCAGGGTGCAAAATATTTTCTCCTGCACTTTCTTCTGAAATAGTACTGTTGTAACTTTATGTTCATGAGAGAAGATAGATGATTTTAACATAAGGCAACTTCACAGTCTCCCAGTCCTGCACTTTTATTTTTGTGCTAAGTCCTGAAGTTGAAACCTCAATGTCCTGACTCTGAGGCAAGTGTGCTATTAACAAAGCTGCAGCTGAAAGGAAGCTGATGGATGATTTAAATGAGGTGTCTGAAATTGAGGAATCTAGATCTAGATAAAGCAGTGCAGACTATAACCGTTAAGTGTAGGTTTGAATTAACTGTTTGGAATTTTTTTTCACCCAGAGGTGATGGAGGTCTGGAGCTCCCACTGGAAAAACTCTGAGGGAAGAAGCCCTTACTCTATTTAATGAACACATGGGTTTGCAGAAGTATGGACAAAGTAGTAGAAAGCAGGGTGAAGTTGGATAACTAATTTTGTTTTCAATACAAATGGGACAGAGTAAATGATCACCCCCCTCTCTTATAGAAGTTCTTCATGGATACATAGAAAATCTCCCTCACTCTGTTCTCCACCTGCTGATATGCTATGTCACGAATATAGTGAAGATGTACAACCTTAACATTGTTAACTTTGGAGAATAGCCATCCTGTGATCATTTACACGTCGTTCAAAAGACAGTGGAAATATATCCTTTGGTTCTTCAATGATGTATGAACCAAACTACTGCCAGTTTCCTTTTGGGGTGGCCAGATGCATTGAATCTAACATTCTCGTCCAATTTGAAAGTGAAATTCCCAAACATTTTCCATGGCTAAAAGAACTTTGAAGACACTATTTACTCTTCATATTCTTTCCCGTATTCTTGTTAAAAATTATAGTGGCTCAGTTGTTAGCACTGCTGTCTCCATGCCTGGGACCCTGGTTAGAGTTTGCACATTCTCCCCGTGTATGTGTGGGGTCCCTCTGGGTGCTCCAGTTTCCTCCCAGAATCCAATGATGTGTAGGTTCGGTAAATTGGCCATGCTAAATTGCCCATAGATCAGGGATGTGTAGATTAGGTGCATTCATCAGGGGTCAATGAACAGTAATAAGGAAATGGGCCTGGTGGGATACCCTTTGGAGGGTCGGTGTGGACCTGCTGGGCCGAAGGGCCTGTTTCCACACTGTGGGGATTCTATTCTGTTATGTTCTTCTATTCATCCCCTAGGTGGAAAACTTGACCAATTCCATGTAGCTTCTATTTACTTTGGCTTGTACAAGTGTCACGTGTTGACTATAGCACATCTACTTTGGGATGACCCAACCTCTGGAAATACCCCAAAAATCAGAACGGAGAGTTGCTTGTCCTTTTTTAGGCATGGCAAGTATGTTGTCTAGGCTCAGACCTTAAGTCTCCCTTCTCTGCATTTCCACCATTGTTCAAGATTGTTCTATTTCTACAATTAGTGATGTTATCTATAGAACTTCAAAGACAACAAGAACTCTAACTGTAAATGAAACATTGGTTTAACATTTCACTGATTCTAATAAAGGATATACAAAACTTGCATAATTAAATTTGCTATGATGCGATTTAACATTCAACTTTTCATCTCAATTTAGTACTGAAATTTGATCCAATTATATAAGTTTTGAATCTTTCGAAGTCTCAAGCATTTTTTCCTTAATTTATGGCAATAACAATTAGTTTTGCCGGACAAGGATATGTGATCGAATGACACCTGCGCCTACTAAAAGTTATTGTTTAACAGCACAATACATGCAGAACAACAGGTCCCACAAAAAAATTTAAGGGGCTCTAAGGTTTCTAGTCCCTGTACACTCCTAAATATCTTGTTACGTCTGTACTCTAACTGTATTCAGTATTCCTTTTCCTCCCTTTTCATGTAAGCTCAAATTGTAAAGCTCCTTGGTGGTCTTTGATTCTTATCATTTTGAGTGTTTAGTTTGTTGAAGTTCATATACAGCGATCCTTTCAAGTTCTGTTGGTTTCTCCTTCCAAGGAGGTTAATCCTTTATGTTGATGCATGAATTATTATTTATCTTGCAAAAGATAAATAATAAAGTTGACTCCCTGAAAGAAACTTTTCTCATTATAATCATAGAGCTGTACGGCATAGAAACAGACCCTTCAGTCCCATTCATCCATGCTGACCAGATATCCTAAATTAATCTAGTGCCATATCCCTCTAAATCCTTCCTATTCATATACCTATCCAGATGCCTTTTAAATGTTGTAATTGTACCAGCCTCCACCACAACCTCTGGCTGCTCATTCCGTAAAAGCACCACACTGTCTGGAAAATGTTGCCCCTTAGGTCCCTTATAAATCTTTCCTCTTTCACCTTATACCTTTGGACTCCCCTACACTTGGGGGGAGAAAAGACCTTGGCTATTCACCCTATCCGTGCCCCTCATAATTTGTAACCTCTATAAACCTCTATAAAATCACCCCTCAACCTCTGACACTCCAGGGAAAACAGCCCCAGCCTATTCAGCATCTCCCTATAGCTCAAACCCTCCAACCCTGGAAACCTTCTTTTAAGTCTTTTCTGAACCCTTTCAAGTTTGACAATATCCTCCCTATAGCTGGGAGTTGTGCATCATGTAACAGTGTTTCGATAAAAAAAATTCTCCATTTTCCGTTGTCTTTTCTATTTAATGTTAGGATTTAGTAGAATTTTTTATTACGTCTGATCTAAAAATCCAATGCTACTGGATTTTGAGTTACACATTTTCATAATTATGGATTTTCAAAAATGTTTTGATTGTAATGACCTGACAGTTTCATATAGAGTTGAAATGTCCTGTTACTGAATGCCATGATTTGCTCTAAATTTCATTTATGGCCTGCAACTATAATTTTATTACCCATGCAGCTAGGTTTTCCTAATTTTGTTGAATTCAATTTGCAGTTTTATCGGGCAGTAATTCAGGCGCTTCATCCTTCAGGAGTGACAGCAGTTGTTATGTTCAGAGATTATGGCAACTATGAAGAAGTTCTTCTAAGTAACATTAAACCACTTCAGGAGGAATTTTGGGTGGGTATACATTTGCATTTTTATTTTGTGACTATTTTGTTGCAGTAATGAGATTTACAAGATTATATATCAGGACTGTGCATCCAGTTTAGGGGAGAAGGTACAAGATATTCACACAAGGAGATAAAGATTACATCATCTGTGTTTACAATGGTTTAGCTTCTAGCCTTCAAAATCCTAAGATGGTGTTAAAAATGTTGGTTTATAAACAATTATGCATTAAGTTCATTTACCCCCAAGTTTTCAGAGTTGGAGTCTTGAGATTGGCAAATCAGCACATCTTCAGCGCAAGCCCCCCATTATTAATATTGATATAGTGATGGGCTTTGAGTGTGTAAAGGTTTTGAGGATACCCTTTAAACGCTCGGACACTAGCAGTATGCTAGGATCTGGGGTAGAGGTGGGGGGGAAGCGAGAAGCTAAGAGTCTTTGCTTCACTGCACAGAAATGTGATTGGGAGGTTACACTTGGATTCAAAATACCAAATGCTTGAGGATTTGAAACTAGGCTGGAGCGGTTACCTAGTTGACATGAGTTTAAAAAACAATCACTGTTACATTGTTCTGGGACTGAAAATGACCAGGTTGGGAAAGGAAAGAAACAATGAAGAATCACTTCAGTCTGATGGTGGGAGAATTGAATGTTGGTTTCAGGGGTAGTATAAAGATTTAAAGTAGATTTATTGGTTACATTAGAAATAAATGATCTGTTATACAAATTGCCTGCGTCAATAGTATTTGGTGTTTGTTGCAGTAAAAATCTTAATGTTAAATTTTGTCCTATCGTTTTCAGCTAGAAGTTTGAATTTCTTTTTTAATGTTATTGGTCTCTAAGGGGATCGTAATACTATTTGTGTGTGTGTGTTATTGGAAATGTTATGTTGCTCTACATATTGATCTCGTATTAATCTTTAACAGTAGCTCATAAAATTAGACTAATTTTAAATTTAAGTTTATACTTTCAAACTGAAGGCAATCTTTCAAAACTAGTATTTACCTTTGGGGTAACTTGAGAAGCTCAGTATGATGTCAGCAAATAGACAGTTATTCCATAAAATTTTCATCCACTTGTCTGCAACTTTAATTGCAAATGCTTCTTGTGATGCAAGATTTTATATGATATAGATACAAACCCATTATGAGCTTAAAATACCCTTCTTATTTATGCCCATTCTTCACCCAAACCATTGGTTTCTGATTTATGTAAATCTTCAGATTGCAGAAAACCACTACTCCTTTTCATTGTTGTTGTGACAGAGTTGATAGTGTGGCGCTGGAAAAAGCGCAGCAGGTCAAGCAGCATACAAGGAGCAGGAGAGTCGACATTTCGGGCAGGATCCTTCATCAGGACTGGGCCCAGTACGACCTGCTGCACTTCTTCCAGCACCACACTCTGACCCTCCAGCATCTACAGTCCTCACTATCTCCTATTGTTGTTGTGATATTTTTTCCTCTATTAACTCCTGGCACAGTAGTTCAGTTGTAACAGTATCTTCAATGTCAGTCAAGATCTGGTCAGGTCATAGGTGAGATGAGATACATGTATGGCAGAAAAGTTAATGACATGCAGGAGGTTGCAAGTGGTGTGGGCCCCTGCTGAAAAGTGTAGAGAGGGCAGAGAAAGTTAAGAATAAGGGAGTAGAGACTTTAATACAGAAAAACAGAAAAATGAAAGATGGATGCTGGGTGAAGAAATGTACATGGGAAGAGCGGTGCCAAGTGAGAAATGAATGACCGTTCCATTTCCTGATTAGCCATGTTAAAATTTAATAGCATTTTTAGTTACGTCTGCTTCAGACCAAATTTGGACAAGCCTAATTTCCCCACACCTGCAATTTGGAAATTCAGACTGTTTCTTTCTGTTTAAAAGAACAGGTTTTTGTTCTGAAAAATGCAATGTTAATTTGAGTTTAAGTAACTGTTTTGTCTCAATGGTTGCATTCTTACCTGTGAATCAGAGCATTACGGGTTCCAGCCACGCACCTTCAGGGCAACCGTGAGGGACCAAGTAATGTCAGATATTTCATGTAGTGTTATATGTAAAATAAAGCCAAAGTTCTGGAGAAACTTCAATCCAACAGCATCTTTCGAGGAAAAATAAAGCAATTAACATTTTGAATCCAATATGGCTGTTGAGATCTGAAGAAGTCACATTGGACTTAAAATGTTAACTTTTTCTCTTAACAGATGCTGTCAGACCTGCTGTATTTCCCCAACAGTTTCTTTTTCTCATTTCAGATTACCAGCATCTGCATGTTGATTTTGTCAGAAGTCAGTCAGATTTTATCAGAATTACTGTCCGAAGTATTGGTGTTTTCTGCATGAGGCTTTAAAATGCAAATTCTTTGTTTGCAGAGATGCATTGTCCATTGTGAAGGGTGCTATGTAATTGCCAGGTTGTTTCTTGCTTATGAAATTGTGAAGTGTGAAGACTTTTGCAAATTTGTATTCTAGTTTTAATACTTGCGATGCATATTTCATCCTGTGCAATGCAGTCAAAACCAAAAGCATGGTTTTTAAAACATTGGATTGCCATCTAATGTTCTTGCCTAACTTCAGTCTTGCTGTCGTTCCACTTGCTGTTTCACTGTCCTGAAAGCTCTGTGAGATTTTACTCTATGAATGACTATGTGATGAGATGAACAGCTTTGACTTGCAGGGTTGCACAGATAAGGTGACCCACTGAAGGGAGTGTCATTGAAAGGGGAGGTCAGTATTAATTGCAGGGTTCAGCAAGACAAGCCTTGCAGTGACCAGGAGGGTCAGGAAGTTGGAGGAGGCAAATAACAACAAACAAGTTATGCAATCCTATTATCAACTCTGAACAAAGTGACACTAAAACAAAGTAGCTAAACAATAATGATAGCTAATAAGATTCACATTCAAAGTGGGGACTTGATGAACTCCTTTCAATAAATTCATGATGCCTAGTGAGTTTTCAGTACCTTTTTGAATATGCTTCAGTGACCACTGCATCTAGATTTGGGCTGTTTCCAAAATTTGTGTTCGTTACTTTCTTTCATTAAGTGTATCGACTTGCTCATTGAAAGATGTGAGGGGAAAACAATGAGGATGATGAATTGTATGCTGAATGTATATTGTCAGTTCTGGACCATAACTACCCAGATTTAAATATATACCTTTATTATTTTGATTGAAAAGTCAACATCTCTGGCAAGGCTGGCATTTGTTGTCCATCTCTAATTTCCCTTTAATGTATTTGTTGAGCTGCCTTCTTGAACGGCTGCAGATATATTACTGTTTGGATCAGTGTTTGAAAATTGCAATGAAGAAGTGTGTTTTCGGGATCTTGTATTTGGGGGAATACTTGTCAGTTGTTGATGTTCTAATGCATCTGCTACCCTTGCTGCTCAGTTAAGAGGTTGCAGGATTGAAAGTGCAAATGGAAGAAGCTTAAGTAAGTTAGTGCACTGCATGGGCTATGGAATGCCAAGCACGTTCTGTCTTGCATGCTGTCAGGCTTCCTGGTGTTATAGGAGCCAGTCCTATCAAGGCAAGTAGAAATATGAGCATACTAATAATGAGGAAGAGAAGAAGGCTGTTTATCCCTCAGGCCTTCTATGCCGTTCACTAAGATCGTGGCTGATCAGATTTTATCCTCACTCCATATTCTCAACTATCTGATAACCTTTCATTCATTGCTCATCGAGCGTAGAGTTAGCTTTGCCATAAAAATATTCAAAAACTCTTCCAATACCATCTTCAGGATCTGTGTTTCAAAAGCCCATGCATCTCAGAAAATAAATCTGTTAACTGTGCAACCACTTATTTTGAAACAGTAATCCCTGGTTCTAGATTCTCCTTAACAGCGAACCTCCTTTCCACATTGATTCTGTCAAGACCCCTCAGGTCTTGTCTGTGTCAAAGAAATTACCTCTTACTCATAAAATCCAGAGGCTACAAGCTGAAATTGTCAAAACTTTCCTCTTAAGACAATGCACTTATTCAAGATGCTAGTCTAGCAAACCTTCCCTAAACAGCTTCCAGTATGTTTACATCCTTCCTTGAACAGGGAAACTTTCTGTTCACTTCCCTTTGCAATGAACAATAACATTCCATCAGCTCTCCTAACTGGATGTACCTACTTACTAACCTCTTGCAAATCATGCAGTTGAAAACTTGAGAACGTTTAGCATCTCAGCTCTGCAGTCTCACTATTTAAATATTTTGCTGCTTTTATGTTTCCTTCAAAATAGACAATTTTACATTCTTCCCATGTTTGACTCCTTTTGCCAAATCTTTATTTTTACTCACTTTATTTTCGTACTGTTGCAGCCTCCTTTTATCCTCCTTTAAAATGTATCTTCCTATCTATATTTCTTCAGCAAATTTGGCAACCATCCTATTCGTCCCTTCGTCTTATTCGGTTGCATAAACTGTGAACAGTTGAGGTCTTAACACCGCTCCCTGTGACACGCCACCTGTTATGTCTCACCAACCAGAAATTGACCCAATTATGCCGATTCTATATTTCCTGTCAATGAACTAATCTTCTCTTCATATCAATGTGTTACCTCCTACACCATGAGCTTTTATTTTCTACAAATGTATGTAAAACTTTTGTGAAGTGCCATGATAGAAATCAAAGTACAGTACATTCACTGGTTTCCCTTTATCTTTAATGAGCCTTTCGAGCAATCCTAATAAGTTGTCTAAGCATGGTTTCCCTTTCACAAAACTATTTGACTCTGCCTGGTTACTTTGAACTTGTCTAAGGCCCTGCTGTGGCAACTTAAATGGCTTTGACCTTTTTCCATATGACAGATGTTAAGCTAATTGGCCTGTAGTTTCCTGCTTATTTCCATCTCTTTTGAAATAAGAGGTCTGCTATTTTCTAATCTAGAAGAAATAATCCATCATTAATTCTCTTTCGATTTTGAACATTTAAAACCAATACATCAACTTTTTCACTAGCCACTTGATTTTTGAACCTGAGGATGAAGTCCATCAGGACCCACAACTCCAGCAATTTGTTCAGTACCATTTCTCTGGTGATTGTAATTTTCTTGGATTTCCTCCTCTCTCTCCCATTTCTTGATTTACAACTTATTCTGGAATGTTACTTGCATACAGTTTAGTGAAGGCAGATGCAAAATATCTGTTAGATTTGACTTGTGTCTTGTTGATGGTGGATAATTTGGGGAGGTTTATGAGTTAACTTGCTGCAGAATTGCCAACCCCTCATTACCATCGTTGTGGGGAAAATCGCCAGCCTCTGAGTCAGAGTCGGGGTTCAACGACAGAGTTTATTATAGAGTCATAGAGATGTACAGCATGGAAACAGACCCTTCGGTGCAACTCGTCCATGCCGACCAGATATCCCAACCCAATCTAGTCCCACCTGCCAGCTCCCGGCCCATATCCCTCCAAATCCTTCCTATTCATATTCCCATCCAAATGCCTCTTAAATGTTGCAATTGTACCAGCCTCCACCACATCCTCTGGCAGCTCATTCCATACACGTACCACCCTCTGCGTGAAAACGTTGCCCCTTAGGATTCTTTTATATCTTTCCCCTCTCACCCTAAACCTATGCCCTCTAGTTCTGGACTCCCCAACCCCAGGGAAAAGACTTTATCTATTTATCCTATCCCTGCCCCTCATAACTTTGTAAACCTCTATATGGTCACCCCTCAGCCTCCGACACTCCAGGGAAAACAGCCCCAGCCTGTTCAGCCTCTCTCCCTGTAGCTCAGATTCTCCAACCCTGGCAGCATCCTTGTAAATCTTTTCTGAAGCATTTCAAGTTTCACAGCATCTTTCTGATAGGAAGGAGACCAAAATTGCATGCAATATTCCAACAGTGGCCTAACCAATGTCCTGCAGAGCTGCAACATGACCTCCTAACTCCTGTACTCAATACTCTGACCAATAAAGGAAAGCATACCAAACGCCGCCTTCACTATCCTATCTACCTGCGACTCCACTTTCAAGGAGCTATGAACCTGCGCTCCAAGGTCTCCTTGTTCAGCAACACTCCCTAAGACCTTACCATTAAGTGTATAAGTCCTGCTAAGATTTGCTTTCCCAAAATGCAGCACCTCACATTTATCTGAATTAAACTCCATCTGACCCTTCTCAGCCCATTGGCCCATCTGGTCCAGATCCTGTTGTAATCTGAGGTAACCCTCTTCGCTGTCCACTACATCTCCAATTTTGGTGTCATCTGCAAACTTACTAACTGTACCTCTTAGGCTCGCATCCAAATCATTTATGTCAATGACAAAAAGTAGAGGACCCAGCACTGATCCTTGTGGCACTCCACTGGTCACAGGCCTCCAGTCTGAAAAACAACCCTCCACCACCACCTCTGTCTTCCAGCTTTGAGCCAGTTCTGTATCCAAATAGCTAGTTCTCCCTGTATTCCATGAGATCTAACCTTGCTAATCAGTCTCCCATGGGGAACCTTGTTGAATGCCTTACTGAAGTCCATATCGTTCACATCTACTGCTCTGCCCTCATCAATCCTCTTTGTTACTTCTTCAGAAGCTCAATCAAGTTCGTGAGACATGATTTCCCACGCATAAAGCCATGTTGACTGTCCCGAATCAGTCCTTGCCTTTCCAAATACATGTGCATCCTGTCCCTCAGGATTCCCTCCAACAATTTGCCCACCACCGTGGTCAGGCTCACTGGTCTATAGTTCCCTGTCTTGTCTTTACTGCCCTTCTTAAACAGTGGCACTACGTTTGCCAACCTCCAGTCTTCTGGCACCTCACCTGTGACTATCGATGATAAAAATATCTCAGCAAGAGGCCCAGCAATCTTCTCCATCTTCTCACAGAGTTCTGGGGTACACCTGATCAGGTCCTGGGGATTTATCCACCTTTAACTGTTTCAAAACATCCAGCACTTCCCCTCTGTAATCTGGACATTTTGCAAGATGTCACCATCTATTTCCCTACAGTCTATATCTTCCATAACCTTTTCCACAGTAAATACTGATGCAAAATATTCATTTAGTATCTCCCCCATTTTTTGCTCCTCCACACACAGGCCGCCTTGCTGTTCTTTGAGGGGCCCCATTCTCTCCCTAGTTACCCTTTTGTCCTTAATATATTTGTAAAACCCCTTTGGATTCTCCTTCATTCTATTTGCCAACGCTATCTCATGTTCCCATTTTGCCCTCCTGATTTCCCTCTTAAGTATACTCCTACTTTCTTTACACTCTTCTTAGGATTCACTCAATCTGTCCTGTCGGTACTTGACATATGCTTCCTTCTTTTTCTTAACCAAACCCTCAATTTCTTTAGTCATCCAGCATTCCCTGTACCTACCAGCCTTCCCTTTCACCCTGACAGGAATCTCCTTTCTCTGGATTCTTGATATCTCATTACTGAAGGCTTCCCATTTTCCAGTTGTCCCTTTACCTGCGAACCTCTGCTTCCAATCAGCTTTTGAAAGTCCCATGTTACTAACCATGCCCCGAGTTCATCTGCCTCCCCTGTTAGGCCCCTTGCATTGAAATAAATGCAGTTTAATTTATTAGTCCTACTTTGTCCCTGCCTGCCCTGACTGTTTGACTCACTTCTGTTCTCAGCTGTACCCATCACAGATCGATCTCTTTCCTCACTATCTCCTGGATCTCCACCCCCTTACTAGTTTAAATCCTCCCAAGCAGTTCTAGCAAATTTCCCTGCCAGTATGTTAGTCCCCTTCCAATTTAGGTGCAATCCGTCCTTCTTGTGCAGATCACTTCTACCCCAAAAGAGATTCCAATGATCCAAAAATGTGAATCCTTCTCCCATACACCAGCTCCTCAGCCATGCATTCATCTGCTCTATCCTCCTATTCCTGCCCTCACTAGCTCATAGCACTGGGAGTAATCCAGATATTACTACGCTTGAGGACCTTTTTAAATTTCTACCTAACTTCCTGTACAAGGAAATCCCGGAGCTCCGGGGGGTGAAAGACACCAACGGCACACTGGGCAGCTGTGAGTCTTCTCTCAACCCAGAGCGCATGTCCAGATACTTTTGTATATTTTGTGATACAATAGGTCAGTGATGAGGTTATTGTCTCTGTAAGATGGTTTGTTTATTGTAAATATTGCAGAATTGTGGATAGTTTTGGTGCAGTCATTGTCAGTTCTAGTGCAGCCTTTGTTAATTTCAGTGTGGTCAGTTTCAGTGTCTGAGCGGAAGTTCATTACTGTAGTAATGGGCACTAATTCTCCTTCCTGAGAAGGACTGCAGCCCTGGCTATTAGCACTTTGTATTGAGTCTGTATCAAACAGTTAGCATTTCTATCAAAGGTCTGGACCCAGACACTTTGGGCAGTATACGCTACTCGTGTGTTTTCACCCCCCCCACTCACCTTAAACCCAGCAGCTAGGTTGAGTGCATTGTGCTGGCATTCTGGTGGCCCCAGACAGTATCTGTGTTTTCTCTGCTGTCTTTCTCTCCATATTGTTGTCCGGCAGCCATTTTATGTGTCAAGTGGCCAGCTTATGGCTAATCCTCTTGCAAGGATGCCCGCCTTGAAGAAGTTTTCCTCCTCTCTCTACAAGAATCTCAGGGAGTCTCTCTCCCACTGCAACTCCCAGGTCTCTAATCCAGAATCTGGTTTCCAGCATCTGCAGTCATTGTTTTTACCTAGTTGATTTTAACCCTACTGCGAATCCTCTTGCAAGGATGCCCGCCTTGAAGAAGTTTTCCTCCTCTCTCTCCAAGAATCTCAGGGAGTCTCTCTCCCCCTGCAACTCCCAGGTCATTTCCTCAGCCCTGAAGCTCTTCAACCATGTCCTGAAACAAACTCGCTATCACAGACTCTATGCTACTCTCTCCCCACCCCCACCCTCCTCTAGCTTATCTCTCCACACTTTAGGCTCTCTGCCTTTATTCCTGATGAAGGGCTTTTGCCCGAAACGTCGATTTTGCCTGTCCTCGGATGCTGCCTGAATTGCTGTGCTCTTCCAGCACCACTGATCCAGAATATGGCTCAGCGGGCATCTTGTGTGTTTGTGTGCCTAGTGTCACCCTGTCCCGTGCCATCTCCCACTTCACCACCAACTTGAGCAGTCTCTTGGAATCGTGGATAATTTGCTTCCACTCTAGTTCCAGGAGTTTGGATGAGAGTGATCGATCCAGTGAGTGATCTATCGGCTCTGCTGTGTGCAGACGGTTTTGGTGGTTGAAGGATTGGGTAAATGGTTGTTTGGAATTTTGTGTACTCCTTCTGATACCATATCCTTATCTCTCTACATTCCCAATGAAGTCTCTTGCTATGTTTGGTGTGTTCCAGGATTGACATACCACATGCAGCCACCCTTTTTACATAATTAGTTTAAATCAGTTTCTCAACTGTACTAACTCGATGATATTGATGGTGGAATAGTGCCTGTGGTAATGCTGGTGAGTATTGAGCAGAGATGGTTGGATTTTCTCATGTTGAAGATAGTCATTACCTGGTATTTGTTTGGTTTTAGTATTAAATGTTACAGGTGCAAAGGAAATTAACCAGTATCTGAATTAAATTTCCTTTCTTTTATCTTGAGACTGATTTTGCTGCTTGTTTCTGTTATACTATTTGTCACATTTTGAGTTTGCAGAATTTTTTTAAAGTTTGTTGGATATTATTTTTATTTTGACTGGGGCTAAAACATGCTGTATAAATGTTTTCTCTTTGTGGTTTTTATTTCAGTTTAAACAGCTTGAAATATGAACAGTAGGTTTTGTGCGTATTCCCAAGTTTCTTTTTTAAGGTTTTCTTATGCTGCTGCTCCTTGAGCAGGGAGTTTTGTCAGCATGAAAGGTATTTTCCTCAGAGGCCCTTCTTCCTTCCACCAGCTAGTTTAAGTTCATGCTTCTAGTTATTAACATCTATGTACCATCCCTGCAGTGTTGCTGAGTCAAACGCTTGGCGCAACTTTGATAGCAGCATTTTGGGAGTACCTACTACAAGTGTGATGCAGCAGTTCAGAGTCTTTGCTCATGTAAATAGACCCTTCCTGTACACTGTATCTAGGAATATCATAGTTTTATCCCCCACAGGTGCCTCTGTTCTGAAGAAAATAAACCCAACATATCCAGTCTTTCCTCATAGCTAAAATTATTTATTCCTACAATGTCCTTGTAAGCTGTTTTTGGAGTTGATCTTTCCAATATGGTCACAATCTTGTGTAATATACTGCCAGAAGTGTATGCTGGACCTTATCTGCAATATACATTCAAAGTCCTATAACATGGAGACAGGACTTTGGCCTAAACTGGTCCATGCTGACCAAAATGTCTGTCCACTCTCACCCCATTTCCCTGCACTTGACCCATGTCCTTCTAATCCTTCCCTACCCATGTATTTGTCCAAATGCCTTTTAAATGTTAATGGAGCTGCCTCGACCACTTCTGCTGGCAGCTCATTCCATATGTATATCGCCTTTGAGTGAAAAAAAAATTTGCCTCAGCTTCCCTTTTATTCTTTCCCCTCCAGCCTTAAATTGATGCCCTCTAGTCTTTGATTCCCCAACTCTGAGAAAAAGACTCCGTGCATTCACTGTATTCATGAATCTCATGATCTTATATACCTCCTATAAAATCCCCCCCTCAGTCTCCTACCCTCTAAAGAAAAAAAGTTCTAGCTTGTCCATCCTCTCCCTATAGCTCGAACCATTGAGTCCTGGCAACATCCTTGTAAATTTCTTATGTACTCTTTCCAGTTTAATAATATCTTTCCCATAACAAGGTGACCAAAACTGAACACATTACTCCAAGTGCAGCCTCACCAATGTCCTGTATAACTGCATCATAATTCCCAATTTCTATACTCAATGCCCTGACTGATGAAGGCCCGTGTGCCAAAAGCCTGTGACTTCACTTTCAGAGAACCGTGCACCTGAACTCCAAGATCTCTCTGTTCCACTACACTCCTTAAGGCCCTACCATTCACATGAAACTCACCTTGATTTGACATTCCAAAATGCAAGATCTCACACTTAAGTATATTAAACTCCATTTGTCATTTCTTAGCTCACTTCCCCAGCTGATCAAGGTCCTGCTGCAATTTCTGATCACCTTCTTCATGTCCACGATACCACCTACTTTAGTGTCATCAGCAAACTTACGAATTGCTCCTTGTACATTCTCATCCAAATCATTGAGATAGATAACAAGCAGCAGGGCGGCACGATGGCACAGTGGTAAGCACTGCTGCCTCACAGCGCCAGGGACTCTGGTTCAATTTCCACCTCCGGCAACTCTGTGTGGCGTTTGCACATTCTCCTCATGTCTGCGTGGGTTTCCTCTGGCTGCTCCGGTTTCCTCCCACAATCTAAAAATGTGCAGGCTAGGTGAATTGGCCAGGCTAAATTGCCCGTAGTGTTAGGTGAAAGGGTCTGGGTGGGTTGCGCTTCGGCGGGTCGGTGTGGACTTGTTGGGCCGAAGGGCCTGTTTCCACACGATAGGTAATCTAATCTAATCTAATCAGCAATGGGCCCAGCACTGACCCCTGAGGCACAAGTTGCAGGCCTCCAGTCCGACAAGCATCCTTCTACTGTTACCCTCTGCTCTCTGCCATCAAGCCAATTTTGTATCCAATTTGCCAGCTCCCCCTGGATTCCCCGTTACCTAACCTTCCAGAGCAGCCTATGATGTGGAACCTTATCGAAGGCCTTACTGAAATCCATAGGTTTACCGCCCTGCCCTCATCAACCTTCCTGGTCACTTCATCAAAGAACTCTAACAAATTTGTGAAGCATGATCTCTCACTCTCAAAGTCATGCTGACTATCCTAATCAAGTCCTGTCTTTCCAAATGCATGTATATCTTGTACGTCCAGAATCTTAAGTAACATACCTCCCACAGATGTTAAGCTTACTGGCCTATAGTTCCCAGGCTTTTCTTTGCAATCCTTCTTGAATAATGGCACAACATTCACTACCCTCCAGTCTTTCATGACCTTATCTGTGGCTAACGATGATGCAAATACGTCAGCCAGAGCCGCCACAATCTCCTCTTTAGCCTTTTGCAGTGTTCTTGGATATATCTGGTCAGGACCAAGAGATTTATCTACCTTCATTCATTCTCATACATCCAGCACCACCTCTGCTGTGAGCTGGACTGTCCCCAAGATATCACCACTAACTTGCCCAAGTTCCCACGTCGTCTTGCTTTTCTCCATGGTAAGCATAAAGGAGAAATATTCGTTGAGGAGCTCACCCATCTCTTCCCGTTCCACACATACATGTCTGCTTTGGACCTTGAGTGGCCCTATTCTCTCTCTAGTTATTCTTTTTCCTTTAATATACTTGAAGTACCTTTTTAGATTCACCCTAATCTTCTCACCCAAGACTATCTCATGCCCTCTTTATTTTTTTGCACTCCTCTGTTCCCTTTCTACCTACAGGAATTCCCTTGAACCCACCTGCCTGTCCCTGAGCCACGCCTCCTTATTTCTGGTCAAAGCCTCAATATCTCTTGTCATCCAGGGTTCCCTATTCCTGCCAACCTTGCCCTCACAGGAACATAGACCTCATAGAACATAGAACAATACAGTGCAGAACAGGCTCTTTGGCCCTCGATGTTGCGCTGATTTCTGAACTAATCTAAGCTCACCCCCCTACACTATCCCATATCATCCATATGCTTATCCAAGGACTGTTTAAATGCCCCTAATTTGGCTGAGTTAACTACATTGGCAGGCAGGGCATTCAATGCTCTTGCCACTTTGAGTAAAGAACCAGCCTCTGACATCTGTCTTAAATCTATCACCCCTCACATTTGTAGCTATGGCCCCTTGCACAAGCTGCTGTCATCATCCTAGGAAAAAAGACTCTCACTGTTCACCCTATGTAATCCTCTGATCATCTTGTATGTCTCCATCAAATCCCCTCTTAGCTGCCTTCTCTCCACTGAGAACAGATCCAAGTCTGTCAGCCTTTTGTCATAAGACCTTCCCTCCAGACCAGTCAACATCCTGGTAAATCTCCTCTGCACTTTTTCCACTGCTTCCACATCCTTCCTGTAATGGGGCGATCAGAACTGTACACAATATTCCAAGTGAGGCCGCACTCTCATTTTGTACAATTGCAGCATGATATGGCTCTGCAACTCAATTCCTCTACCAATAAAACCTAATGTGCCATTTGCCTCCTTAACAGCACTATCAACCTGGGTGGAAACTTTCACGGAGCTGTGTACATGGACACCAAGATCCCTCTGCGCATCCACACTACCAAGAATCTTTCCATTGAACCAGTGTTCTGCCTTCCTATTGTTATTCCCAAATGAATCACCTCACATTTATCTGTATTGAACTCCATTTGCCACCTCTCAGCCCAATTCTGCAGTTTATCAAAGTCCCCCTGCAACCTGCAACATTCTTCCACACTGTCCACCAATTTTAGTGTCATCTGCAAACTTATAATCTATCCGTCTATGCCTGCATCTAAGTCATTTATAAAAATAATAAACAGCAGTGGTCCCAAAACAGATCCTTGTGACACATCACCTGTAACTAGGTTTCAGGCTGAATATTTTCCATCAACCACCACTCATTGCCTTCTTACAGAAAGCAGTTTCTAATCCAAACTGCTAAATCACCTTCAATCGCATGCCTCTGCATTTTCTCCAATAGCCTACCATTTGGAACCTTATCAAAGGCTTTACTGAAGTCCATTTACATCATGTCAACTGCCTTCCCTCTTCCACATGCTTGGTCACCTTCTCAAACTCAATGAGTTTGTGAGACATGACCTGCCCTTGATGAAACCATGTTGACTATCTCCAATCAAATTGTTGCTTGCTAGGTGATTATAAATCCTGTCTCTTGCAATCCTTTCCAAAATGTTTGCTACAACAAAGGTAAGGCTCACTGGTCTATAATTACTTGGGTCATCTCTGCTGCCATTCTTGAACAAGGCACAACATTTGCAATCCTCCAGTCCTCTGGTGCTAAATCTGTAGACAATGACAACTCAAAGATCAAGGTCAAAGCCTCTGCCATCTCCTCCCTAGCTTCCAAGAAAATCCTCGGATAAATCCCATTTGGTCCAGGGGAGTTATCTACTTTCACACCTTCTAGAATTCACACCTCCTCCTTACTAACCTCAATCCTTTCAAGTCTAATAGCCTGTATCTCAGTCTTCTCTAATTCGTTTAGCACCTCCGATCTCCACAGGATCCACACACAACTTTCCACTGCTGTCTTTGACTGGCCCTGTTCCTACCCTAGTCATCCTCCTATTCCTCACATGCTTATAGAAAGCTTTAGGGTTCTTCTTTATTCTACCTACTAAAGACTGCTCATGAACCCTCCTTGCTCCTCTTAACTCTCTCTCTCTAAATCCTTCCTAGCTAATCTATAACTCTCCACTGCCTCATCTGAACCATCTCATCTCACCATAAGCCTCTGTCTTCTGCTTAACAAGAGGTACAATTTCTTTAGTAAGCCACGGTTCCGTTACCTTATCACTTCCTACCTGCCTGACAGGGACATACCTATCAAGGACACGTAATATCTGTACCTTAAACCAGCTCCACATTTCAATTGTCTCCATCCCTGCATTTTGCTTACCATTCTATGCCTCCTAAGCCTTGCCTAATGGCATTATTATTGCCCTTCCCCCATCTATAATTCTTGCCCTATGGCATGTACCTAGCCCTTTCCATCGCTAAACTAAACGTAACAGAATTATGGTCACTCTCTCCAAAGTACTCACCTACCACTAAATCAAACATCTGGCCTGGTTCATTACCAAGTACCAGATCCAGTGTGACCTCCCCTTGTCAGCCCTTCGATATACTGTGTCAGGAAACCCTCCTGCACACATTGGACAAAAACTGATCCATCTGACGTACTTGAGTTATAACACTTCCAGTCAGTGTTGGGAACTTTAAGTCCCCCATAATGAGCACCCTGTTCCTTTCACTCCTGCCCAGAATAGTTATGCCGATCCTCTCCTCCACCTCCCTGGAACTTTGCAGAGGCCTAATATATAAAAAAAACTCCCAGCAGTGTGACCCCTCCTCTCCTATTTCTAACCTCAGCCCATACCACCACAGTAGATGGGTACAGAGGAACCTCGATTATCCGAATATCAATTATCCGAAAATCGGATTATCTGAAGGAGATCTCCAGGTCCTGACAGAAGCATTACGTCAAAAGACGTGTTTCCAACAGTGATCGCATCTTTTGTTTACAGTGATTAAACAGGCACCGTCTCCAAATGACTGACCTCCTGCCCTGTCTTTCTCGCTATTCTTTTCCTGGGGTTCTACACGGATGTACCCTAAACCCCCTTCCCCAGATAATTTCTCCAACATTGTCCTGTACAGGGCAAACGTGGAACCTGTCAAAAAGTTGTGTGCGCTATTTGGAGACTCGCCCTACAAAAGCAGCAGCAGCAGTCTTGTTGGTGTCCAGTCCGGCTGTTCCAAAGAGGGAACGGTGGTGGACAGATGGGCAATGTTGGATGGGGTTTAGGGGCGGGGGCAGTGTTGGACGGGGTTGGGGGGCGGGCATTGTTGGAAGGTGTTTGGGTGGGTGGGCAGTGTTGGGGACTGGGTCTCACGCGCTGTGGGGTGCTGCTAGTCTTCTGAATGGGCGCAGACTTTAAAAACTGAGCGCCAGAGGAAAGTCATTTAATCGATTAACCGAATAATCGATTATCCAAACGAAATAGTGCCTGCCCATCTCATTCAGATAATCAAGGTTCCCCTGTACTTGTTAAGAGCTCTTTCGGCCACCATTATACTAACCTTGACTAACAAAGCCACACCTCCCCCTCTTTTATCGCTTTCCGTGTTCTTAATGGAAGATCTCAACCTTGGAACCTGCAAGAGCCGTTCCTGACCATGCTTTATGAAATGGCCACAGCTTCGAAGTCCCAGGTACCTATGCTTGCTGCAAGCTCACCTACCTTATTCCATTGAAGTAGATACACTTGCTGTCTGCCAGCACACTCCTGTGACTGTGAAATCCTGTCCGTGTCTTCCCTACTCTCATCCTCCTGTGCACTGGCACTACATCACAGGTTCCATCACTCTGCTGACTTGAATTCTAGCTATCGCACTTTTAAAGGCCTACTACTGGCCGGAGGTCCCTTTGTCTGCAAACAAACGACTCCAACCAGCCCCTCCAAGTTCCCGTCTAATTCCATCAAAATTTGCCTTGCCTCCGTTTAGAACTTGACCAGTTTTGTCCCTCTCCATAACTTGTTTTAAAATTAGTAGAACTATGGTCACTGGTCCCCAAAGTGCTGCACCACTGTCATCTCTGTCACCTGTCCTGACCTATTTCCCAAGAGTAGGTCAAGTTTTGCACCTTCCAAGGTAGGACCCTCTATACTGAGGAAACTTTCCTGAACGCACTTAACAAATTCCGCTTCATCTAAGCCCTTAATGCTATGGCAGTCCCAGTCTATGTTAGGAAAATTAAAATTCTCTAATATGACAGCCCTCTTGCTCCTGCAAGCTTCCACAGTCTCCCTGCCGATTTATTCCTCGAATTCCCGTTGACTATTTGAGAGCCATAGTACAACTCCAGTAACATCACCATCTCCTTCCTTCCTTACTACTTAGTTCCACCCACAAAGCCTCACTGGATGATCCTTCAGTTATTTCATCTCTAACTACTGCTATGATATTCGCCTTAGTCAAAAATGTTACTCCCCCTCCCCTCCTTCAATCACTCTTGTCCTGCCCGAAGTTCTTGTACCCTGGCACATTAAGCTTCCGTGTCCCTCCCTTAGCCATGTTTCTGTAATGGCTGTAACATCCTCGTCCCACACCCCGAGTTCATCGGCCTTACCTATCAGCCCTCTTGCATTGAAATAAATGTAATTTCATCCAACAGACATTCCTTGCTCCTAGTCATGTTCCAGCCTGACCTGTCTCTTCCCTTTACTATTTCTGATTACGGTAACTCCTTCCAGCCTCTCACTTGCCTCCTTGATGTTGAGGATCCCACCCCCCTGCCAATCTAGTTTGAACCCTCCCTTGCAGCAGTAGCAAACCTGGCCGCCGACATATTGGTTAATTTTTTTTTATCGTCTTCTCTTATACTTCAGGCCTTTCCAATAAAATGGGTATGATTGAAAGACAGGAATTAATGGGATTCAGGATGCAGTGCTGGAGGTTCCATAGCTATGACTTCATCTATAGGTGGAAGATATTTTCAACCTTTTATGGAGGTTGATTGCTGCAGGGTGGTTGAGCAAACTGACAATGCCATGGTCATGTGGAAAGCCATTTAAATAGGGAAGTGAAAGAGTTTGAAGGGTCAGTATCCAAATTAAAAGTCAGAACCTGAAAGGATATAATCTCAGAATTCTTAGTCTTGCCACTTATCTATCATTATGATATGGAAGAAGCCTTCGGCCTGTTGTGTCTGCCACCAAAACTACACTAAATCTGCAGTAGTCCCACTTCATGTATTAGGCCGCTAGCCTTCAATTTTATGACACTTCAGGTGCTCATCCAAATACCTGTTTCAAGGCTGAGGCTATTTGCCTCAACTACACTCCCAAGCAGTACATGCCAGACCCTCTACCTGCCTCAGGTGAAAACAGTTTTCTTCAAAACCTCTAAATCTCTTGCATATTACCTTGAAAGTATGACCCCTTGTTATTGACCTTTCAACTAAGGGGGCAGCTGTTTTCTATCCACCCAGTTCATGCACCTCATTCAGGGCCCTTTCTCAATTTTCTCTGCTCCAAAGAAAGCAATTCTAGCTTATCCAGCCCCTCTCCATAACTGGAATGCTCCATACCAGGCAATATCTCACAAGCAATGCAGTGTTATAGGGAATTAGATCTTAGAAATTCATCAGCTTTTTGTTTCAAATTTCTCTAATTTTGAATTCCTCATATATACTCGACCCTTGATTGGATTTTATTTCTTGTATCTAACAAACTATTTTCCCTTGTGCTGGCAAATGGGACTAAATTCTGGGATATCTGGATGGCATGGACGAGCTGAACAGAAGGGTCTCTTTCCATGCTGTACATCTCTATGACTCTGTGATAATTTCTCATGTTTCAGGCTTGAGGGACCAAAGTATTTACTTCAACCACCGTGTCATGAGATATTCTGGGGCACTGGGCCTACCTTCCCCCCCCCCAGCCCCACCACCGTCCTATTTATTTGTCCACCCCCAAGGCTCCCAGCCTCATCCTGATGAAGGGCTTTTGCCCGAAACATTGATTTTTCCCGCTCCAAGGATGCTGCCTGACCTCCTGTGCTTTTCCAGCACCACATTCTCTACTCTAATCTCCAGCATCTGCAGTCCTAACTTTCACAGACAATAAGGGACCCACCTCTGATACCTGTGGAAGTCGTATAGACAGCCTTCTGCTACTAACCTAATTTTGGATCTAACTTGCAAAGTTACCCTGGTTCTTTTGCTACCTTTATCGTTCTCCCATGTGGACCTTGTGAATGGCTTTTAAATTCATTTAAACTACATTAGCTGCACAATCCAAATCAACATACTTGGTCACCACTTTGAAAGATTCAGCCAGATTTGTTCAGAATGACTTCCCTCTGATTAAAGCCATGCAGACTACCCCGATGAAATCTTTCTTCGTTTGGCATATGATAGAGCAAATACAATGCACATGGTGCAGCGTGGTGTTGAAGGGAAAGGTTTTGATGAGCTGTTACAAAGCAAATAAGTAATCCTGAGGATTTGGCATGTTTCAGAAACGAGCAACTGGTGATCAATTTGTTAAAGACTGGAAAAAATAGGGTCAGTGTAAATGGGCCAGGAATAGCAAAACCGATTCTAATACTTGTAAAAGTATAGATGGGGGAGAAACATGAGAAATCATCATGAGAAATGAAGAAAGGGAAAGTAATTTGTTAGATACTGGAAATAGAATCCAATCAAGGGTTGGGTGGGTATGAGGAATTCAAATTGTTTCCTACTTAGAAAAACTTGAAAGGAAAAGCTGATGAATTTCTAGGACCTGATTCCCTACAATAGTGCATCGCTCATCAGGGATTTAGGTTTGAAGAATAAATTGTTGAATTTTCCATAGGAATGATGCACTCATTTTATGTTGATCTGTATGACTTGCCAATCATACTTATCAACATTTGAACGCACTCTTGTGCATTATGGCTGATGTTTTTTTTTTAAATTCTATGGCCACAAGAATTAATTTTAATGTATTTTCTGCATCTCCTCCTACATTAATTACTGTTATTGGGTTGCAGCTCTTCACGTATTGGCCTAGATGTGATATGCTGCCAAGCTTAAAACAGAAGGGACTGCAGATGTTGGAAACCAAAACAAGAAATTGCTGGAGAACTCAACAGATCTAACATCACCTCAGGAGAGAAATCAGAATTAATGTTTTGGGTCGAGTGACCCTCATTTTGATTTCTCTCCACAGATGCTGAGTTTTTCCAGAAATTTCTATTTTGACACTGGCAAGTTTTATTGATCAAGGCCATTACAGCAGAGTATGATCCTTTCTTCACGAGATGTCAATGTACACCAACTCTACACCGCAAGGCACTTGTGTGGTGCAGTTGAGGGTGTAGATTCTAGTTTACTTAAATTGCTCTTAATTTTTAAAAGATTTTTCTTACCTATTTCTCTGAATTTACATTGAAAGACACATTCCTCACTATAAACAAATATAAGAAATTCACAACACCTGTCTCCTTTTCTAAATACATGCCAATACCTGACTCATTTATTGTTTGCATTTTCAAATTTCAAGTCATCAACTTAAATTTTATGTGCTCGTGTGACATGTTCGTGGACCTGACTCTCTTGTCAGGCACATCACGTGGCAACAGCACCAAATTGTTTTAGAATATGGAGAATTGGTGACTGAGCTCACCATTTTCTGACTTGTGTTTCCTGCAAGTTAGCTTTGCCAAAGAAATATTTCGGCTTATAATTGACCCTTTATCTGCTTTTTCAAGCTTGTGACTCTGTTTCGTGTATTTTACTTTGTTACTTAGTGGTGTGAATATGGAAATATCTTTAACCCTTGTTGCACACTAATACACTAATTGCTATTAAGAAAAGCAACACACGACTGACTGAAGAGAATAACATTTTGGCATATAATAATTATAAATATAATTAGAGATAATTGTTGATTTTGTAACCATTGCTGTAAAGTGAAGGTATGGATTCTGATGTTCAGTAGGACATATCAGTGGTTCTAATTGTAATGCTGCAACACCTGAATAAAATGTAAAATCTATTATTCACTCAAGGCATTTTATTTCCAATTTGATGTGAAGTTCAACCCAAGTTTACAACTAACAGCAAAATGTTTCATTTCCGGTCATGCTCATAATGAACAGAGTTTAAGTATCTTGCATGCTAATTGTGAATAATTCATTCAAAGTTATGCATAGTATTCATTTTGCTGGCCCCCAAGACGTTGTAGTATAGGTGGTTTTCCAGCTAACACTTTTCAGCCTTTAAAGTGTGGAACTGATTTGTCAAAATCTACCAGTTGCTCAATGCATGAGCTTCAATATTGGACTAAATCACAATGAGTATAGAATTACATTTATTTCATTTTGGTTTCATTCAGTAAGCTAGTTGCACAGAACTAGCTATAACAGGTAACATTTTATTTTATTCACCATATTATAGAATGTCCTATTGGAGTGAAGGACCCCCCCTATTGTTCGACCATATCGGAGTGTGCACCGACGATTGCAGCCTTTAAGAGATGACCCAGTTTCGCAACACAGCATGATTGCTCTTTAAAATAAAAGCTCGAATCATAAACAGTGAAAAATGTATTAAAATGTATTATCTGCAATAAAAGTTTTATACATTTTGTCACAACCTTTTCAGTTTTGCTGCAGTTTATCTTGTGTGTCTGGTAATATACAATTGTACACATCACCAAGACAGTTAAAGAATCTTTATCCTGGAAAATGTGGCTATTATGTATGATTTGATAAAATGTAGTCACATGATCTTTCTTTCTCTTTCTCTCCTTTCTTTCTTTCTCTCTTTCTCCCTTTCTTTCTCTCTTTCTCCCTTTCTTTCTCTCTCCCTTTCTCTCTCCCTTTCTCTCTCCCTTTCTCTCTCCCTTTCTCTCTCCCTTTCTCTCTCCCTTTCTCTCTCCCTTTCTCTCTCCCTTTCTCTCTCCCTTTCTCTCTCCCTTTCTCTCTCCCTTTCTCTCTCCCTTTCTCTCTCCCTTTCTCTCTCCCTTTCTCTCTCCCTTTCTCTCTCCCTTTCTCTCTCCCTTTCTCTCTCCCTTTCTCTCTCCCTTTCTCTCTCCCTTTCTCTCTCCCTTTCTCTCTCCCTTTCTCTCTCCCTTTCTCTCTCCCTTTCTCTCTCCCTTTCTCTCTCCCTTTCTCTCTCCCTTTCTCTCTCCCTTTCTCTCTCCCTTTCTCTCTCCCTTTCTCTCTCCCTTTCTCTCTCCCTTTCTCTCTCCCTTTCTCTCTCCCTTTCTCTCTCCCTTTCTCTCTCCCTTTCTCTCTCCCTTTCTCTCTCCCTTTCTCTCTCCCTTTCTCTCTCCCTTTCTCTCTCCCTTTCTCTCTCCCTTTCTCTCTCCCTTTCTCTCTCCCTTTCTCTCTCCCTTTCTCTCTCCCTTTCTCTCTCCCTTTCTCTCTCTCTTTCTCTCTCTCTTTCTCTCTCTCTTTTTCTCTCTCTTTCTCTTTCTCTCTTTATCTCTTTTTCTCTCTTTCT